>NW_026112079.1:0-2500 GCF_024679095.1 Eriocheir sinensis
ACATGTTAAGATCTGGAGGGACGTCAGATAAGGAAGAAAAATCAAGTATACTTAAGGCAAATGATTTCGAGTTGCAATACCTCAAATTATGAACCGAATGAGGCAAGATGCACCGAGTTTTTACTGATACCTCTTTTTTTCTGGCTTTCTCTTAATGGAAAAATATGAATTCCCGAACCGCACTCAGCACCTCAGTGGAGAGTTTAAGTTGCTATCGAAATGATTCTCTCTCGGGGCCCACGCTGCGAGGAGGATCAAAAACGTGCCTTGGCAAGGATGCACCCAGCAAGATTCGTGATTACATTTGTGTGTGGCTGGTTGTGTATTTAAATATTTTTCTCTGTATATTACTATGTATATATGAAACTATATCATTCTATTTACCTGTTTCTGTTTATTATTATCTATCAATTTTTATACGTTTCAACTTATCTATTTCTGTTTACTTTTCAAACAATCACTTATATACAGCTATCTATGAAGAGTCATCCATCTCGCTAAACGTCTAAATTCATGTTCTTAACTTCGGGGCAACTTGCGTAGTTACATACAAAAAATCTCTTGATTAAACTAATAGCTACTACTCACTTCCAGCTCAAAAAAATAACTAGGTCACTATGTACATGAATTCCCTTTCCCAAAGTTTCCCAAATACATCATCACGGTTTTTGGGGGCCAACTACACTTTCTTCGCCTATAAGCATGTTGCGAACCTCTTTTCAGCACTTGGTATATCTTCTTATACTTTAAAATAGCGAAACAGTACAAAAATGGCCCTCGTAACCTTTACTACATAGGAAGAAGTAAATGTTAAGGGTTTTCGCAACTGTCAAGGCTCATAAAATTGTCAAACAAAGAGCAAGAAGTCGAGCCGGGAATGTACAAATACTATAAGAAACAAAGTCTATAACCCCGACACATTTAAGGTACAAATAATTAGAGGTAGAGGAAAAGGTAGAAACAAAATCAATGCAATAAACTTGGTCTCCCTAATTAAGAGAGTCGAGCAAAAATATATGTTTCTCCACAGGCATGCGATGGTTTATCTAACACCAACTCCCCACTGGTCAACAAGGGAGAGAGGCCCCAAAGAAAAAAAAATAGGTAATCTCAATACTTCTTCTCTTGACACAAACAATGAGGTCAAGGAAAGGACTTCAACACGTGCCCACTACCATTTGCATACCTTGATCTTACGTAACAAACAGCTTCGAAGTGATGCCATTCTGGTGAGTGACGAAACAGCAAAAAAGAAGATTAGACGACCCGTGAAAAAAGTGGTACGATATTATTGAACAAACGACCCTGCACACACACACACACACACACACACACACACACACACAATCAAGGCGAGTCATTTCAAGATTTAGCTGACGTTTCCGTGTGTGTGTGTGTGTGTGTGTGTGTACTGTTACCACGACGTGTGTAGTGAGCACGTGTAGAACCTTCAAGGACGTTCTCGTATCATATGGACTCATCTCTCCCGAATGTGACATAAGGGACACGCCTTTCACGGGTCGTAGGCATAAGTCGTTAAAACTAATCACACTCATTTTTCATTTGTGTGCTTGTTGTATTTTAAGATGTTTATTACCCTACCACTCTGGCCCTACATTTCTCTTGTTCATATTCTCTGGTCCTTCTTCTCCTCTTTCATCACTTTCATCTTCATTATCACTCTCCCGGCGTTTCAGGTGTCTGGGGGCTGATGAACAGGTATCTTATAGTGTCCTCACTCCTCCCTCTCTACCTGCCTCGCCTCCTGTAATAATAATGAGGCTAAGAGTGGACTTGGACATCTTTATTATCCTGGAAGTGTCTGGTCAGCGGGGTTAACTGTGCGCCATTCCTCCGAGGAGTGCGTGGCCTAACACATTGCTGCTATTTCGCTATGGCACGCCGCGAATTTTTTCTTCTCTCTTTTATTCGCCTCTTCCACATTCCAATGAGTGTCGAAAGAGGCTACGGCGCATCCTGGTAATTAACACAGACACATGATAAATTCCGTGTGTGATATCATCTCGTGGAAGTCATCTTACTCATCGCCCTTCTCTTTAACGCTACGAAACATGGGCAGGGAGGAGGCTGATTGATGAACGTGCTAATCAGGATGGAAGCTGTTTTGACCCACCTAAAAACCGCGCGGTGGACGATTGGATATTGGAGAGAGACAGAAACGTATGCTGGTTAACCACACCACACCACGGAACGAAGGACGCCGACACATCTTATATAATCAGAAGGGAATTGTACAGACCCATCCCCCCGCTGAGCAAAGGTTAGGATACAGCAGGAGAAGCGAGAAGGGATTTTTTTCTTGACTAAGCGTCACGACACAACCTTTAGCTTAGCAAATCGCAACATCTCTATAAAAACAAAACTCTGACAGGAACACGAGCCGCCATTAATCACACAAGGTCGAGATAGCATTCCCTTCTTCTTAATGTAGACACGATACGTAACTTGAATTCGTCTTAGGAGGCACAAGGACGGTGGT
>NW_026112079.1:5000-47500 GCF_024679095.1 Eriocheir sinensis
GGTGGTGGTGGTGGTGTTTATTACAGTGATCGTGAACAATAATAGTGGTAGTGGTGGTAGTGGTGGTGGTGGTGGTGGTTCTGGTAGTGTTTATTACAGTGATCGTGAACAATAATAGTGGTAATGAAGGTAGTGGTGGTAGTGGTGGTGGTGGTGGTGGTGGCCCTGGTGGTGTTTATTACAGTGATCGTGAACAATAATAGTGGTAATGAAGGTAGTGGTGGTGGTAGTGGTGCCGGGTGAGGGTGCCGCTGCAGGGCCTGCATCGCTGGAGCTTGAATCAGGTGGTGCTGTTGGCGCTGCTGGGGTGCTGCCAGCTAACCGTCCGGGGAGCTCGGTGAGCATGGAGGAAGAAGTGATGGCGGACGTGCCTAACAATGTTGGACGCTTACTCAGGAGGATAAGAAATAGATACACTCAGGAAGAAGGACAAGAAATAGTTAAGTTACGTATAGTGACACCTTTTTTATTATTGTTTGTACTTTCATTGTTAGTATTTTTCTGTAATATGTATCATTCTATATATTACTTCCATTTACTATTTTTACTACTAGTACTACTACTTGCTACTATTACTACTACTAGTGTCCATTATTATTGCTACTACTGCTTACTACTTCCGTTACTACTACTATTACTACCACTATTACTACTACTATTACTACTACTACTACTATTTACTATTACTATTTGTTTTCCACAAATATTACTACTGCTACTATAGCTGCTGCTACTTATACTACTATTACTTCTATACCTATTACTACTGTCTTCCACTACTTTATAAACTATTACTACTACTTTTACTACTAAAACTACTATTATTACTTCCTCTAACACTAAAACTACTTTTACTGTTACTACGACTACCTCTATTTCTACTGTTTACTACAACTGCTACTTCTATTGTTTACTACTACTATTACTTTTACTGTTTACTACTATTATTACTGTTGCTACTATTATTACTGTTGCTACTATTATTACTGTTACTACTACTACTACTACTGTTGCTACTACTACTACTGTTGCTACTACTATTACTGTTGCTACTACTACTACTGTTGCTACTATTATTACTGTTGCTACTACTACTACTGTTGCTACTATTATTACTGTTGCTACTATTATTACTGTTGCTACTACTACTACTGTTGCTACTACTACTACTGTTGCTACTACTACTACTGTTGCTACTATTATTACTGTTGCTACTACTACTACTGTTGCTACTATTATTACTGTTGCTACTACTACTACTGTTGCTACTATTATTACTGTTGCTACTACTACTACTGTTGCTACTACTACTACTGTTGCTACTATTATTACTGTTGCTACTACTATTATTACTGTTGCTACTATTATTACTGTTGCTACTATTATTACTGTTGCTACTATTATTACTGTTGCTACTACTACTACTGTTGCTACTATTATTACTGTTGCTACTATTATTACTGTTGCTACTATTATTACTGTTGCTACTATTATTACTGTTGCTACTATTATTACTGTTGCTACTATTATTACTGTTGCTACTACTACTACTGTTGCTACTATTATTACTGTTGCTACTATTATTACTGTTGCTACTACTACTACTGTTGCTACTATTATTACTGTTGCTACTATTATTACTGTTGCTACTATTATTACTGTTGCTACTATTATTACTGTTGCTACTATTATTACTGTTGCTACTATTATTACTGTTGCTACTATTATTACTGTTGCTACTACTACTACTGTTGCTACTATTATTACTGTTGCTACTACTACTACTGTTGCTACTACTACTACTGTTGCTACTATTATTACTGTTGCTACTATTATTACTGTTGCTACTATTATTACTGTTGCTACTATTATTACTGTTGCTACTATTATTACTGTTGCTACTACTACTACTGTTGCTACTATTATTACTGTTGCTACTATTATTACTGTTGCTACTATTATTACTGTTGCTACTATTATTACTGTTGCTACTATTATTACTGTTGCTACTATTATTACTGTTGCTACTACTACTGTTGCTACTATTATTACTGTTGCTACTATTATTACTGTTGCTACTACTACTGTTGCTACTACTACTACTGTTGCTACTATTATTACTGTTGCTACTATTATTACTGTTGCTACTATTATTACTGTTGCTACTATTATTACTGTTGCTACTATTATTACTGTTGCTACTATTATTACTGTTGCTACTACTACTACTGTTGCTACTATTATTACTGTTGCTACTATTATTACTGTTGCTACTATTATTACTGTTGCTACTATTATTACTGTTGCTGCTATTATTACTGTTGCTACTACTACTACTACTACTGTTGCTACTATTATTACTGTTGCTACTATTATTACTGTTGCTACTATTATTACTGTTGCTGCTATTATTACTGTTGCTACTATTATTACTGTTGCTACTATTATTACTGTTGCTACTATTATTACTGTTGCTGCTATTATTACTGTTGCTGCTATTATTACTGTTGCTGCTATTATTACTGTTGCTGCTATTATTACTGTTGCTGCTATTATTACTGTTGCTGCTATTATTACTGTTGCTGCTATTATTACTGTTGCTACTATTATTACTGTTGCTACTATTATTACTGTTGCTACTATTATTACTGTTGCTACTATTATTACTGTTGCTACTATTATTACTGTTGCTACTATTACTGTTGCTACTATTATTACTGTTGCTACTATTATTACTGTTGCTACTATTATTACTGTTGCTACTATTATTACTGTTGCTACTATTATTACTGTTGCTACTATTATTACTGTTGCTACTATTATTACTGTTGCTACTATTATTACTTTTGCTACTATTATTACTGTTGCTACTATTATTACTGTTGCTACTATTATTACTGTTGCTACTATTATTACTTTTGCTACTATTATTACTGTTGCTACTATTATTACTGTTGCTACTATTATTACTGTTGCTACTATTATTACTGTTGCTACTATTATTACTGTTGCTACTATTATTACTGTTGCTGCTATTATTACTGTTGCTACTATTATTACTGTTGCTACTATTATTACTGTTGCTGCTATTATTACTGTTGCTGCTATTATTACTGTTGCTGCTATTATTACTGTTGCTGCTATTATTACTGTTGCTGCTATTATTACTGTTGCTGCTATTATTACTGTTGCTGCTATTATTACTGTTTCTACTAAAATTAATGTAGCTTCTATTATTACTGTTGCTGCTATTATTACTGTTGCTACTATTATTACTGTTGCTGCTATTATTACTGTTGCTGCTATTATTACTGTTGCTACTATTATTACTGTTGCTACTATTATTACTGTTGCTACTATTATTACTGTTGCTACTATTATTACTGTTACTATTATTACTGTTGCTGCTATTATTACTGTTGCTGCTATTATTACTGTTGCTGCTATTATTACTGTTGCTACTATTATTACTGTTGCTACTATTATTACTGTTGCTACTATTATTACTGTTGCTGCTATTATTACTGTTGCTGCTATTATTACTGTTGCTACTATTATTACTGTTTATTTGCTACTACTATTACTGTTGCTACTACTACTATTACTGTTGCTACTATTACTACTACTACCACTACCAACTCACCACTATTACCACTGTTGCCACTATCACTGTCACCACCACTACCCACCACTCACCACTACCACCACTCCACCACCACCACCACCACCCACTACCACCACCCCACCCCACCACCACCAACCCACCCACCAACACCACCACCACCACCACCACTACCACCACTACCACTCCACCACCACCACCACCACCACCACTACCACCACTACCACCACCACCACTACCACTCCACCACCACCACTACCACTCCACCACCACCACCACTACCACTCCACCACCACCACTACCACTCCACCACCACCACCACTACCACCACTACCACCACCACCACCACCACCACTACCACTCCACCACCACCACTACCACTCCACCACCACCACCACTACCACCACTACCACTCCACCACCACCACCACCACCACCACCACCCCACTCACCACTACTACTACTACCTCTACTTCTACTACTACTACTACCTCTACTTCTACTACTACTACTACCTCTACTTCTACTACTACTACTACCTCTACTTCTACTACTACTACTACCTCTACTTCTACTACTACCTCTACTTCTACTATCTTTACTACTACTACTACTACTACTACTACTACTTGGCGACCACTTTTGCCTTCTAAACTATGACGACAGCAATATATTGTAACATTTTTCCTTTTGCCTCCATCAATGACGAGGACTTACTGGACTGCTATAGTTTGAATAATGCGCAAAGACAAGAACCTCATGAATTTCTTGATCCATTTAATATAAAAGACATTAATTATAATAATGACCTCGATGTTAACCAGTTCTATATACGATCAAGAAATGTAAACTTTCCTAAATCTGAATATATTTTTTTAGACTGCCTTCCTTCAAGGAATAATAATGTAATGAATTTACTAACATTGAATATTAGATCAATTTCTACCAATTTTCAGTATTTTGTAGACACTGTCCTCTCATGCCATATGAATTTTGATGTTAGGTTTCACAGAAACAAGACTGGATGCAGATATTTCACCATTACATGCTTTAACAGAGTACAATATGTTTACGAAAAACAGAAACAGGTTTGGTGGGGGAGTTGCCATTTATATCTCAAGTAAGTATAAATCCTTTGAAATTATAGAACTTTCTAAACTTGAACCTTTTATTGAAAGCTTGGGAATTGAAGTTAAATTTAATGATAAAACATATTTATTCATTTGTATTTACAGACCTCCTCAAGGCAATATAAATAATTTTCACAAGTCAATGAAATGTTAAGTATTATAGAAGAAAAAAACTACAGCGAGAAATTTATTTTTGGAGATTTAAATTTAGATCTATTACTGTACAATAATGATAATGTGCAGGAATTTATTAATCTAATGTATAGCTACTCACTCTTTCCCTTAACAACTTTGCCAACACGTGTAACTCCCACCTCAGCCACACTAATATATCATATTTGGTCATCACAAGTAGAAAATAATTTATCAAACTATATAATCAAGACAGACATAACTGGCCACTACCCTGTAATTTCTGTATTTAAATGTAATGACTATATTATTTCACAACCCGCCTATATCACAAGAAGAACACTAGATCAAAACTCCCTAGTAGAGTTTTGTAACATTCTTTTACAAACTAATTGGTCCGGTATACTAAATTGTACATGTCCTAATAATGCTTATAATTTATTTTATCTTAAATTAAAAAATTACTATGACAAATGTTTTCCAGAAAAAAATAGTTAAATTAAACTGTAAAAAGGAGCGTACTCCCCACATCACACCAGCTTTGAGGAAAAGCATTAGAGAAAAAAAAAACAGACTTGAAAAACTAGCAAATAAATGGCCTTGAACTTTCCAGGAACAATATAGAAGATATAGAAATAAACTAACGTCACTTTTGAAAGGTGAAAAAAAAGAAATATAATCAAGACCAATTAATTAACAACCATGGTAATCCAAGATCACGATGGAGATTCCTAAATAGAATTATTGGTAGATCCTCTAATGCAAAAAAAATATAACCATTGATTGCCCTGATATTTCAAATAAATTCAATGATCATTTCTTGAAGCTTGGTGGTCAGAACAGTGATGATGTTGGCGATGAATTTATTAGATATTTACAGGACTCGCCTACTTGGACTGTTTACTTCTCACATGTTACACAAATTGAAATTGAAAATTACCTTAAAATACTAAAAACGTCTTCTGCCGGGTTTGATCAAATATCACCTTATGTCTTAAAACACACTGCCAACCTTATATCCCTGCCATTAGCACACATTATTAATCTTACTTTCAAAAAAGGAATTTTCCCGGACGAACTTAAAAAAGCCAAAGTGGTTTCACTATTCAAATCTGGTAATAGAAACGGGTAGGCGGTGGCCGAAGTGATGGCGTACTGGACCCACATTCGCCGCGTGATGGACGACGCGGGTTCGAATCCTCACGCTACCACTCGGATTTTTCGGTCACCGCCGAGTGGCTTAAAACTACCCACATGCTGTCCTGAAGACCACCCATCAATCCGGACTCTAGAGGAAGCCGTCCAAGCGAATCAAGTACGAGTTCCGGGGGGCAGCATGAGCCAACGCAAGATGGCGCCACTATAAACACTCGCCTGCGCCAGAACGGGCTGGGCCGACCATCAGGCCCCACCTGCAAGAAGCCTTGGGCCGACCATCAGGCCCCACCGGGAAGATGCCTACCGGCGCAATAGGCAACAACGTAAAAAAAAAAAAATAATAATAATAATAATTATAGACCTATATATGTTCTTCCAGCTTTTAGTAAAGTTTTTGAAAAGGCTCTATCAACTCGTCTTGTGAACTTCATTGAACAGAATAATTTATTTACAGACTGTCAACATGGCTTTAGATCAGGCCGTTCAACTGAATCTGCTATTTTGCAATTTTCCTCTAATAACGTTTATAAATGTTTAGAAAATAAACATTATTTAGCTGGAGTTTTTCTGGACCTATCTAAGGCTTTTGATTCGCTGTCTCACAAAATTCTTTTAAGTAAACTTAGTAACTTTGGTGTTAGGGGTGTTCCTTTAAAATTATTCGAAAGTTATATCACAAATGGGTTTCAAGCTGTGTGCTATAATTCAAACTATTCTTCCTTCAAGCCAGTCAACAAGGGTGTACCGCGAGGATCTATCTTAGGACCAACTATTTTCCTCGTTTATATAAATGACATAACCAATGCAAGTACTAAATTCAATTATACCATTTATGCTGAGATACTAATTTATTATTGGATGATGAGAATATTGATGTTTTACATATAAATCTCTGTACTGAATTAGAAGCAATTTACAAATGGATAAAAAATAATAAGCTAAGTCTGAATGATACAAAAACTAATTATATAGTCTTTCAAAATCGGTCAATCACAATTCGCATGCCGTGTGGCACTTGAGGGAACACAGTTGGAGAGAGTAAATTATACTAAATTTTTGGGCATTTTCATAGATGATAATATTAATTGGAAATATCAAATTAACTCTGTTGTGACTAAGTTGTCTAGGATGTGTGGTATTTTATATAGAATAAGAAACAACCTTACACCAGAAGCACTTGGCAGCATGTATTACACGTTATGTTATCCTCATTTCATATATTGTGTATCAGTGTGGGCATGTACATGGCCCTCCTTTCTCTAGAACTTGCAAATAGCTCAAAACAAGATATTTAGGTGTATGTTTTATATGAACAAATTTGAGTCTACACATAATTTATTTTCTACACACAAATTTCTTAATTTTAATAGTATTCATAAATACTTTTTATTATCATTTTTGTATAAATCCCTTGCACGGTTCCATGGAAATCAACATTTTCGTATTGTAAGCACATTGCAGAACATTCGCAGTAATAATGTTAACCTTATTTGCCCACAGTTTAGAACAGTTCTTTTCAGAAACAGCGTGTTATGCTCAGGACCTCATATGTGGAGTTCTTTGCCAATAGAAATCAAGCAACTCTTACACAGTGGTAACTTTACTTTATTTAAGAAATCGTTAAAAAGTCATCTGCTCACTGATCAAAATAGTTTGGGGGTAATTGTATTCAGTACTGTATGTATATATTATCTGTATATATAATTAGGTATAGTTAGGGAGCCCAGTGAAGTTTAATTGAAAAGTTGCGCCCAAAAGGTTTGACTGGTTTACCCGACTGTACATACAATAAGAATGTCTAAAAGGGATTTCTTAAGTTTCGCATTCCTGGGGTTTGGAAAAGGGACCCTTAAAAGGGGGCCCTTAAATTCCTTATAATTCAAACTTCTACGCCCATTCACAAAACTATGCATACATAACAGAAACACATAGTAAAGCACAATAATGCAACTTAAGAAAAAAAAATCAATGGCATTGCCATTTAAGAATGGTAATAATCATGGTAATTAATTCCTTATAATTCAAAAGTTGCGCCCAAAGTATTTTTTTGTTTCATAAGATTAGTATCCTTAGGTAGTATCTTAAAATGCAACTTAAGAACAAATCTGACCTGGCATTACCACTTAAGAAAGGTCAGAGGGCAAATATGAACCCTTAAGTCACCAAAAATTCAAAATATTTGTCCATCATTCATATTTGGTTTATAAGTTGTTTCTGTTGAGTAGTCATTGAGAATGCAACTTAAGAACAAAAAATCAATGGCATTACCATATAAGAATGGTAATAAATATGATAATTAATTCCTTATAATTCAAATTTTGCGCCCAAATTATTTCTTTATTTCATAAGATTAGTATGCCTAGGTACTATCTTAAAATGCAACTTAAGAACAAATCTGACCTGGCATTACCATTTAAGAAAGGTCAGAAGTAAAATATGAATCATTAGGCCACCAAAAAAGATGTCCATCATTCATATTTGGTATATAAGCTGTTTCTACTGAATAGTCATTCAGAATACAACTTAAGAACAAAAATTCAAAGGCACTATCATTTGAGAAGGGTATCAATAGTAGTAATTCATTCCATATATATAATTAATATTTTGCACCCCAAAAAAATCTTTATTCCATAAATTTTGTAAGCTAACATATTAAAAAAGAAAAAAATCCATTGTATTTCCATATAAGGAGTTATGAGCAACTTCATAAAAAAAATATAATGCTATCCAAGATAATTCAGAGAAATTTTAATTATCATCAGCCTCAGACTCAGAATCACTCTCTTCTGATTCATCCCCCTCATCCATATCAGGATTGTCTGCCGTATCATGATCTTAACACGGGTTGGCTAAGAAGGAGTTAATCAAAATTACTAGGAGAAAATATTCACCAAAGATCAGGTCACAAATACATGTGTCACCAACACTTCACAATAACCACAGAAATATACAGATGATAATCACTCGCGATTCGTAGGAGAAGTCAAGTCAGTTTTGTCGTGCAAGCTCCGACCTCTCTTTCTCTCCTCCATCACTCGAACCAACTGTTACGGTTAAGTTAGTTAAGTCTCTATTTATACAACTTTTTCCCGCCATCTCCGAGCCACTCCCAACAGCCACGCCTTCCAGCCAACCACCGGTGCAACGAGCAGTTGGCCCAATGCTTGTTGAGAGGGGTGAAACCAGCGGTGAGGGAGGTGAACGTATTTCACCTGAAGCCACTTCTGACACATAGATGGCGTGGAGTAGGGGCGAGGGCTCACGGGCGTGGGCGGCCGTAACACAACGAAACACCTTTTGACTCCCACGTCACAATACACCAAATCCTCGAAACACTGACTCACACTGGATTTATATCTTCAAGCTTCATAAGACTCATTCATAGCAGCAAACCCTTGAGTGAACGATTAACAGAAAAGCACCGCAACAACAGCGGACAACCTTTTCATTTGCTCGTACTTTCTTTCCTCCTCTAATTATTTTACACACTAACATTTTCCCCAATGATAGTTATCGCTTTCATACATGTTACTACGATTGTATAGATGGTAGTGTTCATTTAAAAAAATCTTTCCCCACACACATAGGACAGTGTAACACTGTTGAATAGTCATTCAGAATGCAGCTTAAGTACAAAAAATCAATGGCATAACCATTTAAGAAGGATAGTAATTATGGTAATCCAATCCTTAAAATTCAAATTTTGCATCCAAAATCTTTCATTATTTCATAATTATTCATATTTGACCTCTGACCTTTCTTAAATGATAATGCCAGGTCAGATTTGTTCTTAAGTTGCATTTTAAGATAGTACCTAGGCATACTAATCTTATGAAATGAAGAAATAATTTGGGCGCAAAATTTGAATTATAAGGAATTAATTGCCATATTTATTACCATTCTTATATGGTAATGCCATTGATTTTTTGTTCTTAAGTTGCATTCTCAATGACTACTCAACAGAAACAACTTATAAACCAAATATGAATGATGGACAAATATTTTGAATTTTTGGTGACTTAAGGGTTCATATTTGCCCTCTGACCTTTCTTAAGTGGTAATGCCAGGTCAGATTTGTTCTTAAGTTGCATTTTAAGATACTACCTAAGGATACTAATCTTATGAAACAAAAAAATACTTTGGGCGCAACTTTTGAATTATAAGGAATTAATTACCATGATTATTACCATTCTTAAATGGCAATGCCATTGATTTTTTTTTCTTAAGTTGCATTATTGTGCTTTACTATGTGTTTCTGTTATGTATGCATAGTTTTGTGAATGGGCGTAGAAGTTTGAATTATAAGGAATTTAAGGGCCCCCTTTTAAGGGTCCCTTTTCCAAACCCCAGGAATGCGAAACTTAAGAAATCCCTCTTAGACATTTCTATTGTATGTACAGTCGGGTAAACCAGTCAAACCTTTTGGGCGCAACTTTTCAATTAAACTTCAATGGGCTCCTGAACTAGTAGGTTCGTACTGTAACCTTCAAAAAATATGAAGAAAAATAAAGTCTGTCGGGATTCGGCTTGACGGACTTAGCCAATGCTACTATGAAATGTATTAAATACCTAACATTGTGTTCCTGTAATGTATTGGCAATAAACATTTACTTACTTACTTACTTACCCCCACACACACACAAACACGCAAACGTCTCTTAGTTATCAGCGCTGATTCGGATCGTGTCAGCAACCCGATCCGACGGGCCAATTTATTAGCTTTGGGAACGGTCTGCTTTCTATCTTTCTCGACCCAAAGTGGTAAAAAAAGTAAGCAACGTCATAGTGCTGCCGAAAACATGCCGATAACGAGACCTCAACGCAGTTACTTCCATACATATCTTTAACGTATTTCGAGCAGCCTCAAGTTTTTTTTTTTTTTTAAGGAAGTAGCTCAAGGCCAAAAATAAATGAAAATAAAAAAAAAGTCTGCAAAGTTTAGTTTAGTCTCCGCTATCACAGACATTATCTGGTAACACGTAGTTGATAAGGACGCGCGCGCGCACACGCACACACACACACACACACACACACACACACACACACACACACACACACACACACACACACACACACACACGGTATAGAAAAAAACAACCGATTGAAAAGTCTCGGGCACAAAGGGTAGCTCAATATAATTATTATTCTTGCGGCTCCCCAAGTCACTCTGTGTGATCCTCGCCGCCAGGATGAATCGGTGCTCTTTCTCGCCGTAAACAGTAGCACTAAACCCTTAAAGGAAGAAGTTATGGCAACGACTAACAACAGTCGCGGCGATAACTTGCACCTGCAGCAGAAGAGTTAAATAAGCAGCCGTTCTCTGGCTCCCCGCCCGGACCAGCGTTGCCAAATTATCGTACTCATCGCATTGCATTTTCGTATTCTGACCGATAATTCTAGCAAAAAAAAAAAAAAAAAAAAAAAAAATCAATATTTAATAGTTTTAACGATAACTTTAATTTTCTATCGTTATTAGTGTGGTTACGACAATTTTGGAGCCTAAAAATTATAAATGCAATGTTGAGAGTACGACAATTTGGTAAGGCTGGCCCGAACACCTCCCGCGGTCACTGCTACTAAACAGCGTCTCTTGCCAGAGTCGTCGTTTCTCTCGTAAAGGGTTTTATGAATGAGAAATATGGTGAAACTAAATATCAGGAACAGTAATGGAAGAATAAAGGAAGATTAACGGCTGGGTGAAAAATGGACATGACGGATGTAACAAAAAATTATCCCTTTCATGCAGGAGAAAGATACACAGACATTTATGTACTACGTATGTATGGAGTGGTGTTAACTCAGAGTAGAAAAATGGCCTTGAATAATAAGTCCTGAAAGATGAATCAGGAAAACGATGAATCAACACCGAGACAAAAAACTTGAATAAAGTCACACGTTCAAGGCAAGAAATCAACGCTGTTAAGGATCTCGTCACCAGCAGGCAGTGTGACGGTCGCTGTGCACTCATCACTACACAGGAAAATCTTGGGAAATGTTAAAAAAAAGAGTAGATTGAAAAATAAGCTCATCTGGGGTCACGACAACGATGATGGTGATAATGACGATAACTATGCTGGTGCTGCTGCAGATTATAATAATTATGGCAGTGCATAAAGATACTCATGGGTAGAGAGAGATAACAAGGGGCCTGTACACGATACTTCAATAACCTCTCTGTTAACTGGTCTGCACAAACTGCGGACAGGGAAGGAACTAGATTATTAAATTTTGCGCAAGTTACATTTCTTTATCAAACAGTTACCGCGCCGACGCGAGGAAATAACATTCTGGATTTAGTCTTCACGACCGACAGCCACCTCATAACCGCGTGTAAGGTAGGCGAGCCATTTGCAACCAGTGACCGTAACATAATCAGATGCGTTTTAAATATTGAAACAAAAGCACGAGCAAACTCGCTCTTAATACCTAATTATAGTAAAGAAAATTTTATGGACCTAAACAGAGAATTGGCTTCAGTAAATTGGAATCATTTGCTCAACAACGTCAGCGTTCAAGAAATGTATAATCGTTTTACTGCACAAATCACTGCAAGTGTAAATAAATTAATTCCACTCAAGCCACGAAGGACTGATAATCAAAAACCGTTGTGGATGAATAATTACCTACAAAAAATCATCGTCGAAAAAAGAAAACTGTATAAGCAATATAAGTTGTCATATAATTCACAGGATCATACTAATTACATCAATGTCAAAAGAGAGTGCGAAAGGAAAATCAGAAAACAGAAACGCGAAAATGATATGAAAATTTCACTTGATGCCAAGAAAAATCCAAGGTTATTTTTCAGTTACATAAGAAACAAAAAAACTTAAAAATAATATCGGCCCACTAATATTAAGTGGCAATACGATTCGTGATGATAAAGGCATGGCGTCGGTCCTAAATTCAACCTTTAGTAGCGTATTTACAAAAGAGAACATGACATCGATTCCAGCCCCGAAGAAAATTTTTCAAGGCCCTGAAGAACATAAGTTTGCATTGACCGAAATTGATATCAGCGAAGTGCGTGCGTACCTGCAGAAAATAGATCCAAATAAATCTCCGGGCCCCAACAATTTATATCCTCGCGTGTTGAGAGAATGTAGTCAACAGGTTGAATTACCCATAACATTAATATTCAACAAGTCATTAGCACAGGTCAGTGTGCCTCTCGAGTGGAAAAAAGTCAATATTACCCCGATCTTTGAAAAAGGAGATAAAAAAACAAGCCAGCAATTATCGTCCTATCAGCCTTACGTCTGTCCTAATTAAGCTCTTCGAAAAAATGATCAGGGATAAAATGATCACTTTCCTTGAATCAAATGATATGATAACTGATAGTCAGCACGGATTTCGTAGTAATCGGTCTTGCCTTACCAACCTATTAACTTTTTTCAATGATGTTTATACATGTTGGGACGCCCCAAGCCCATATGACGTAATTTACCTAGATTTTCAGAAAGCGTTTGATAAAGCTCCTCACGTTAGGCTTATTTCTAAACTGCGTTCCCACGGTATTAACGACCATCTATGTGTGTGGATTCATGACTGGCTCACCGACAGAGAACAACGTGTAGTTCTTAATGGTGAAGCATTGGATTGGCAACCCGTCACCAGTGGCGTGCCCCAAGGATCGGTCCTGGGGCCAACACTATTCATAATTTACGTGAACGACTTAGAAACTGATACTCTATCAAAAGTAGCCAAATTCGCCGACGACACCAAATTAGGAGGTACGGTAATGAACAATGAAAGTTGCGAAAAGATTCAATCAGACTTAATAAGACTTGCCGACTGGAGCGAAAAATGGCAAATGAGTTTTAACGCAGATAAATGTAACGTAATGCACATAGGTGAACAAAATCCTAACTTTAAATATCAGATTCAAGGACATGAGCTCAGCGAAGTAAAACAAGAAAAAGATCTTGGTGTCATTATCAGTAACACTCTTAAAATGAGTGATCAATGTTCTGCAGCGAGTAAAAAAGCCAATATGATGTTAGGATTAATATCAAGAGACTTTGATTATAAATCACCCGAACTTATGAAGAGATTATATTTAGTATTTGTAAGACCACACCTAGAATACGCCGTTCAGTTCTGGTCACCGAACTATATCAAAGATCAAATTTTGCTAGAAAAGATACAGCGACGAGCAACCAAACAATAACAACACGCGCACATAATTATAAACAACATCATTTTTAAAGCTCCACAGTCCTTCAATACTTTCCGTTTACAATATTTTTTTTTTCAAAGGGCCTATAGCTTCTCGATCAGTGCCTTCCGATAATTACAAACGCGTGCACATAAATGAAGAAAAAAACACCTATATCAACGCTCTTATAATTCTTCAGTACCTCCAATGCTTTCCAAATCCGGTGCCTTTCTATTCAGCGTCCATAGCTTTTCCGTCCCTTCCGATAAGAGGCGCACCTTATGGCCCTAAACTTCAACTTCTCCGCGTTGGTCACCGAACTTTACGCGCTGACTCATGGACGCCGGCGCACTTATCGAGTCACGGGCGATACGATCAGGCGGTCTGCGCTGGCCGAGACGAAGGAACGGCGGCTTGATACGGATAAAATAAATTGTCCACGGTAGTAATTTCCTGCAAGACTTGTGACACACTCCAGGAGACGGCGAGCACTGAGCCAAGGCAAGATCAATTTCACGTCCTCTTGAACTCATATCCTGACGCGGGATGAGGAACATAGTATCTCTCAGGAGGTTGTAGTAGTTGTTTGTTTTTTTCAGTCTCATAGCAACGTTCTCATGTCTGTTACCCATCAGACGTCTCGCGCAAGATCCCTTTCACGTCATCTGGCTTCATGTCCTGACGTGGCAAGAGGTGTCACTATGGCTGGTGTGTTTCTATAAGGCTTTAATTCATCAGTGAAGTCCTTGTGTCCATTATCCATTAGGCGGTTCAAACTCTACAGGCACCACCGCACGAGCCAAAGCAAGATCTATTTCACGTCTCCTTGACCTCATATCCTGACGCGGCATGAGCAATGTATCACTCTGGGGTTGGTATTATAAGACACTTTCGCTTCTAACATCAGCTATTTCTAAAGGTCAAAGAGGGAGGCAATTAAGTTCTAATGAGTGTTTTTTTAGGTTCATGGTACAGAAGAAGGGACAAACTACCATCAGGTCAAAAAACTACTCCTGGAAATGCCCAAAAGTCCCAGAAAAGCCTTGTCAAATAGGTGAACTTAAGCGACAAAATGTTTAGTAATACGGCCCTGGATGTCATCTACTGGTTTCTTTCAATTCCGTCATATCATCAGCGACGTCTTCTAGTCCATAGCAAAGGATAGGTATAACGGCCTATCTATTCAGGAAAGGCGATGTAACATAGACATTGGCAGGAGTTCCTCTTCAAACCGAGTCATCCGCTAGTACAACAACCTTCCGGCAGAAGTAGTAAGCGCAGAAACAGTTAGTTCCTTTAAAGATCGCATAGGCCGCCACTTCCTTGCAATTTTAGGAGCAGTAAGTAGCGAGCTTTTTTTTCATATTATTTTCTTCTTCTTTATTACGCCCTTGCACTGTCTCCTCTGCAGTAAAAGAAAAAAAAAAAAAAGATTACCAAACGAATTAAGTGCTTTCATTTGCCCTACAAACATGAAGTGCCTGTCGAAATTAAATCACTAGAGCGGGTAACCTCGACAAGGCCAAATGACTTTCTGTTGCCTGGCTGTCCATGTGTCCACGTTTCCTCCCCCTTATCCACTTTTTCCTTTTGCCTCTTCTTCTAAATTACTATCCGCTTTCTCATTCCCATCTCACCACCACCACCACCACCACCACCGCCTCTTGAATCTCATACCCTGTGTCTCCTCCTTGCTTCCTCTTGTCCCTCTTGCACTCCTCCTCCTCCTCCTCCTCCTCCTCCATATTCCCGCCGGCCAGCACCACCACCTTCGGGCCCCGGCTGTCCCTCACCGATGTCAGCTGAGACAGGCCGAGGGAGGCAGGTTCGTTTCAGGCCCGTGCTACAAGACTCCTAGCCGTGTGTGGGAAATGGAAGTGGAAATGGAGTGGACTCAGAAGGAGGAAGGACAGGCGCAGAATTGGGAGGGAGAAGACAAGGAGAAACTGGAGGAGGAGGAGGAGGAAAATGAGGAGGCACAAAAGGAGGAGAAGGAAGAGCCAGGATATGAAGAAGTCAGGTGATACGGAATTAGGAAGTGAAATACAGTTGCTACTTTTCACGAGCTAACGAGAGAGGATGAAACGAATGAGAGGATGCAAATACAGAAGCGACTAGGTAACACCATAAGCAAAAACTAGAGAGAGATATATAGCGCAACAGGCACTGATGTATAGCGGCAGTAGGAGGGCTGACTGATGAAGACCAGAGGACGAATTGATAAGAGAAAGAAAAGTAAACGAAGGGGAGATGAAAATTGAAGTGCGAATAATGGAAGGGTGCGGGATAAAAAGAAGACGGAACGAATGAAAGACTGAAGGACCTCTCTCTCTCTCTCTCTCTCTCTCTCTCTCTCTCTCTCTCTCTCTCTCTCTCTCTCTCTCTCTCTCTCTCTCTCTCTCTCTCTCTCTCTCTCTCTCTCTCTCTCTCTCTCTCTCTCTCTCTCTCTCTCTCTCACACACACACACCAAAAAACACATAATACTAAGATAAATATGAATATGTAGATAGAAAAATACAAAAAATGACTCAAATTCAGTAAATTGCAACTAAATACACACACACACACACACACACACACACACACACACACACACACACACACACACACACACACACACACACACACACACACAAACAAACATAATACTAAGATAAATATGAATATGCAGATAAAAATACAAAATGACTCAAATTCAGTAAAATGCAACCAACAAACACACACACACACACACACACACACACACACACACACACACACACACACACACACACACACACACACACACACACACACCTCAACACTCCCAGACGCCACAAAAATCCCACGATGAGGAAGAATCTTATCGCCCACACATATCATACGTCATACAAGCTCGTTCCCCCCAAAACATGCTCCAGAAATGAATACGCCACACTAGAAAACCCTCGCCCCTCGAACCAACAAAAACACCACCTTTTTCAACGCTATACTCCCCTTCCCTCGACCCTCCACCTTCGACCCTCCCTCCACCTTCCCTTCATTTCTCCACGCCATCAAAAAAAACGAGGCATCCATAAGCGTGCGCATATTTCCACACATTTCTAGCTATTCATTGCAAAAGTGCGTGAGCCGTTTGTATTTGCGTCGCTTCTGCAGCACTGTTGGAAATTATATGAGGGTCAGAAGCGTCCATTACCTCGTGTGCAGCGGCAATGAGAGTTAAAGTGTCGTTGATGATGGTGATGGTGACGGCGGTGATGTTGTTAGGAATGATGTTGTTATTATTGTTGGTGGAGGTGGAGGGTGACGGTAACTCAGGTGGTGGTGGCAGCAATGACGGATCTCATTCTTACCAACTGTCTTGATGCTTTTTTTTGGTTTGTTTTTTGTTTTTTTACAGCAGAGGAGACAGTTCAAGGGCGTAAAAAAAAAAGAAAACAATAATGAAAAAATAAGCCCGCTACTTACTGCTCCTGAATTGCTTACGTAGAAGTGTTTGTTTGTTTTTATGTCTCGCCCATGGCACCGTTAGGCTTGCTTGGTAGGCCCGTTGTGGCGCAGGCAAGCGTTTATAGAAGCGCCATCTTGCTTGGTTCATGCTGCCCCCGGAACTGATTTTTTAACCTCTTTTCTTTAACGAGAATCTAGAGTTAGGGTTAATAGTTGGGGTTCAGGACAGCACGTGGGTAGTCTTAGGCCACTCAGCGGTGACTGAAAAATTGCTAGCTTGTATACAGCGGCGGGCGGGACTCGAATCTGCATTCTCCTTCGACCACCGTCTCTTAGTTGAGCTTGTGGTGTGGTAGTGATGGTAATGACGGAGGGACATGTATCAATGTAACTCAAATGTTAAGATGTAAGACTCAGACAAACACAGACAGACAAAATTAAAAAGATGCTTACACAGAACGAGACACAGAAGAGGAAAGAGGTCATGCAATGTGAGGGATAATGATGAACCAGATTGCGACGAAAAGAAGAGGAGTTTTTTTTTTTTGTGTGTGGGGGGAGAGAGAAAGGTTGGGAAGGTTGGTAGGCCTGGTAGGGGAAAGGGTTAGGGGGTTGGTAGGCCTGTTAGGGGGATGGGTTAGAGGGTTGGTAGATCTGTGAGGGGGAAGGGCAGCACGTTCCCCTAATGGAATGGCTGGCTTGATGCACGTGATGACACACTAATGACAGGGGCATCCTAACTTGTGGCTTACTGAAATTTGGTCTCTCTCTCTCTCTCTCTCTCTCTCTCTCTCTCTCTCTCTCTCTCTCTCTCTCTCTCTCTCTCTCTCTCTCTCTCTCTCTCTCTCTCTCTCTCTGCTTGTGTGTCTGTGTGTGTGTGTGTGTGTGTGTGTGTGTGTGTGTGTGTGTGTGTGTGTGTGTGTGTGTGTGTGTGTGCAGCTTTACTCAGGCTCACACGCAACAGTGAGTGCGAAACGAAATCGAGGAAACGCCGAGAATAACGTTCTCTGGACGGGATACGAACGTGACAATAGACCCCTCACTGAGCCAGGGAATAAGACTAATACTGTCCGCTGCACTAAAGCCTCCAGTCAGTCGCACGGGTGGACGGGTGACCTCAGCCTTGCGCTTCCTATCTCGCATTCGCTGATGAAATTTCTCGGATCTTCAGGATTGCGCTGTGACGGGACGCCGGATTGGAAGGAACGAAGAGAGAAAGGGTGAAGGGAGAAACGCGAGGGGAAGGAAAGAGGGAGGCTGAAAAATGCGAGAAAAAAAATATATAGGCGAGGGAAACCTGAAGGGAAATGGCGAGATGAGGAGATTGAGGGAGAGATAGGACCAGGCCGGGGATGTGCGTCGGAAAAGTTGGAGCATAGCATTACCAGCGACACCAAAACAGGATGAGATGACAGCAGAGTAAACACTGACTACGGACTACATCAGCCAGAGACGAGGCGAGCGTGCCATAGCGAAGCAAACAATAACACTCTCCAGTTACTGATGCTGGAAAGCTTATATAAATCAAGGAATAGAGAGCAGAATAGAGTACAGAAAACCGCTACGAAAACGCCGTTGACTCGTGGAAACTGCAGAAGTCCTGACTGCGATTGGACAACAGGGCATCGTGGAAATCAATTAACTACTTAAATAAAGACAAAACACCGACTATTAAACTTCATACGAATACCGGGAAGTCTTCATATAAGAAAGAGAGTTAGGCAGAGAGATACCATATCCCCTAAACTGCTCGCTTTGAGGATGTTTTCAAAAAGTTCCACTAGGCAAATATAGGAATAAACATGAAACCCATACCTTCGTTGTGCCTGAAGAGAAGGCTTGTTTACAATCAGTGCGTTCTCCTCGTCATGGCATCTGGATCGGAGACGAGAACATTCACCGAATCTCTGGAAAGGAAATTGACAAATGAGCAAAGAGATCAATGCTGGAAATCACAATAATGGACAAAAAGATGAGAATGAAAATAGAACAGACAGAAGTAAAATAATAAATCCAATTAAGATCACCAAATGTCAGTGCTCAGGACATATATGTAGGAAACACGAAAATGGACAGAAAGAGTGACAGGCTGGGAAATAACTGTCATAAAAAGCCGCAAGGGAAGACAGACTCAGCAGATGGTGTGACGAAATTAATATGTTTACGTAACGCTTGCTTCGAAAATGGACACGGGAGGCACTAAACAGAACCTAATTGAAACGCCTGTGAGACCTGTCCTACTACTACTACTACTACTACTACTACTACTACTACTACTATCTCCACCACCACTACTACTTCTATTACTACCACTGATGATAATAATAAGACAAGCGAGGCCATCAGTTACGAGAGAGGGTGGGTAACCAAGGGGAAAAGGGAGAGAAGGGGGAAGTCTGTGGGAAGTTGAGGTGGTAGCAGGTGGGGTGAGGCGGAGAAGGAGGATATTAGGGTATGAGCAAAGGGGGGAGAAGGATAATGAAGGAAAAGGAGAGTGAGACGGTGAGGCGCGTAATTGCGAGTAAGTGCAAGAACTGGCCTGGAAAACGGAGGAGAGGAGGACGGAGAAGAAAAACGGTGGACGGGAGAGAGAGAGAGAGAGAGAGAGAGAGAGAGAGAGAGAGAGAGAGAGAGAGAGAGAGAGAGAGAGAGAGAGAGAGAGAGAGAGAGAGAGAGAGAGAGAGAGAGAGAGAGAGAGAGAGAGAGAGAGAGAGAGAGAGAGAGAGAGAGAGAGAGAGAGAGAGAGAGAGAGAGAGAGAAATACAGATAGAGAGAGAGATTGAAAGTGTGTGGAAAAACGGTAGACAGGAGAGAAAGATGTAGACAAACAATCAGGGAGAGAGAAATACAGATAGGCGGTGGCTGAGTGGTTAGCGTGCTGGGCTCACATTCACCACGCCATGGACAACGTCGGTTCGAATTCCCACGCTACCACCTGGGATTTTTCAGTCACCGCCGAGTGGCCTAAGACTACCCACATGCCGTCCAGAAGACCACCCATCAACCCGAACTCTAGAAGAAACCGTCCAGTGAATCAAGAATGAGTTCTGGGAGGCAACATGAGCCAAGCGTATCTGGCGCCACTATAAAAAAAAATTGCCTGAAGAAAGCCTACCTGCGCTATAGGCGGGGATAAAAAAAAAATAGAGGAAGAAAGAGATTGAAAGTGTGCGTGTGTCTGTGTGAGTGTGTGTGTGTGTCTGCCTCAATCTTTCCCCATGACCCTTTCTCTTCAGACGCGCCGCAGACACCATTAATCTCAGGTTTATGTGCTGTTACCACACACTCTCGGAAGCTTTATTGGGCTTCTGAGAGCACGGCGGGGCGGGGTAGGGCGAGAGGATGAACGAGGAGGCAGCAGCAGCGACTAAGCCAAAAAATGAACCATGTCAACCGTTAATTATATAGCCCTGATCGTTTTGTAAGAGTCTGCCCTGAGGATTTGGTGTGTGTGATCGTTTTGTAGAAGAGTACACAGATTCTTTTTTTTTGGGGGAGGGAGGCTGGGGAGATCGATTTCATCCGGTAAGTTGTTGTTTTTGTTTCTCTTGTTTGTGATCGTTGTATAAGATTTGGTGTCTAATCTCTGTGTAAAATAGAGAAGTACACATTCTTTTTTTTTAGTGGGGGGGGGAGGCGGAGGGGGATCGATTTATCATCCGGTAAGTTGTTTTTTTGTTTCTCTTCTTTGTGATCGTTGTATAAGATTTGGTGTCTAATCTTTGTGTAAAATAGAAAAGTACACGGATTCTTTCTTTACTTATTTTTTTTTTTTTGGGGGGGGGGAGGCGGGGGGAGATCGATTTTTCATCCGGTAAATTGTTTTTTTGTTTCTGTTCTTTGTGATCGTTGTATAAGATTTGGTGTCTAATCTTTGTGTAAAATAGAAAAGTACACGGATTCTTTTTTTTTTTTTTTTTGGTGGGGGAGGCGGGGAGATCGATTTTCATCAGGTAAATTGTTTTTGTTTCTCTTCTTTGTGATCGTTGTATAAGATTTGGTGTCTAATCTTTGTGTAAAATAGAAAAGTACACGGATTCTTTTCTTTTTTTGAGGGGGTGAGGCGGAGGGAGATCGATTTCTCATCCGGTAAGTTGTTAGTGTGTTTCTCTTGTTTGTGATCATTGTATAAGATAAAATAGTAGCAGTTTTTTTTCTATATTTCCCCGTCGATTTCTCAGCCGGAAAGTTGCTATCTGACCACGTTTTTAACACCTCTCAGCCTCACTGTTTTTCTTCTTGTTTGGTTCACCTAACGTTAATCATACCGCCCTGATCACTTTGCTGGAGTCTGCCCTGGGGATTCGGTGTTTGTGATCCTAGTATAAAATTTAAAAGTAGTTGGATTGTTTTGTTTTGTTTTGTTTTGTTTTGCCGTCGATTTCTTTCTCATCCTGTAAGTTGTTTGTGTTTCTCTTATTTGTGATCGTTGTATAAAACAGAAAAGTAGCCGGATTTTTTTTTCTATAAATTTCTCATCCGCTAAGCTGCTATCTGACCACGTTTTTTAGATTTCCCAACATGCCTATTTCTTTTCTTCTTCTATAGTTTACCCTGCACAAGATTCGCAATGAGCAACATCACGAATAACCAAACGAACTCCAACTACTCTGCCTATGTTCGTTCTGTGCCCAACTACAACGCGTGAAGCTGAGATTGATGCTTTAATAACTGAGGCTCAAACGTCAAGTCTGTAAATGGACATTAAACTTCTCATTACCCTGTTCAAGGCCAGCGAAAGCCAACAGTGCCGTGGAAATGTCAACAGTACCATGGAAATACATAAACAGTGCCATGATGTAGAGGCCTGATAATCTACCTGGAGACAGAGGAAAGCCTTAACACACACACACACACACACACACACACACACACACACACACACACACACACACACACACACACACACACACATTATTCTCAAACTAAATTTCCCACCCTCCTCAAGGTCGTCGAACAAAAAGTGAAAATGTCGCAGCCGCCACGGACACACCTCAACCCCCTGCCTCGCTCACGCCTTACTGTCATCAAGCCTCGTATGTCATCAAGGCTCATAAGACCGAGACGGCGGAAGCGAAAAAGTATGTGGCCAATATAAGGAGAAAGACCCGATGGAGGTGGAGGTGGTGGTGGTGGAGAATGGATTGAGGGGAGAGAAAGAGGAAGAGTAGAGGGAAGGAGATGGAGGTGTAGGAGCAGGAGAGGGTAGTAGGAGGGAAGGAGGAGGAAGAATAGGAAGAGGAAATTGAAAAGAAGAAGGATGAGTAACGTCTTCCCCGACAGACTGTAACGTATCACAACGAAATGTTCCTCTTGTGCTTTGGTTGTGCTCATAAGCCTTCCCCTGACTGGCTGGATTTCCGTCTGACTCTCATGGTGCTTGTCTGACAATCACAAATACACTCGTACTACTTGTTTTTATATTATTTGTCTCACCTCAAGTTTCAGACAAGGCAGACAGTTCAAGAAGGGGAGAGTGGAAGAAATAATATCGGGGTGTATGCATTGTCAATCAGGGAAGTGGATAGTGGTTCTACGTGGGGTTAGGTTCACAGGAGCTGCCTTGTACACCGGCCTCTTGCAGACTCATTATGGTTTTATGTTCTTATAGAAGCCTCTGAGTAATGTAAACGTGGCTGGATATGTCCGTAGACTTTACCGCGTCCCTACAAAGTTAACGCTCCGTCCGTAGAACACTGTCTTGTAACCATGGAAAAGTTAACGACACTCTGGTGAAAATCTTGCTGAAAATCTATCTTTCTGCTGAATAAGTCAGGCACTAAATATGGCAGGAGATCCACCGAGACTTTCATTCCGTTTATCAGAATTTGTAGCGTAGGCTCAAGAAAACTACTAGAAACTGCGTAGCGATCTGCAACGTTGTATTTCCAAGGAGAGTAGATGCACGATAGACGCTTTTTTGTTTCCATTTATTTTTGCCCTTTAGTTACGTCCTTCACTGTAAAAAATAAAATGTATAAAAAATAGTTTTTTTTTTTTTTTTTTTTTACGTTGTTGCCTATTGTGCCGGTAGGCATCTTCCCGGTGGGGCCTGATGGTCGGCCCAAGGCTTCTTCCAGGTGGGGCCTGATGGTCGGCCCAGCCCGTTCTGGCGCAGGCGAGTGTTTATAGTGGCGCCATCTTGCATTGGCTCATGCTGCCCCCGGGAACTCGTTCTTGATTCCCTTGGACGGCTTCCTCTAGAGTCCGGGTTGATGGGTGGTCTTCAGGACAGCATGTGGGTAGTTTTAAGCCACTCGGCGGTGACTGAAAAATCCGAGTGGTAGCGTGAGGATTCGAACCCGCGTCGTCCATCACGCGGCGAATGTTGGTCCAGTACGCTACCAGCTCGGCCACCGCCTACCCTAGATATGGATGTATGGATAAAGAGCCCCCTTTTTTTTTGTTATTACAGTAAATGAAGCAGCTCAAGGGCAAAACAAAAAAATAAGTGAGGAACAAATGCCCGCTAATCACTGCTCATATAGAAGAGTGTATAGCTGTATGTTTTATGAATATGAGGCTTGTATGGAGCAACAACAACAACAAAAAAATACAAATACAAAAAAAATCGTTGGAATTACAGAGTCCTTTTTGGATGCATTATGTTTTATGAATATGAGACTTTATACGGAGCAGGAAAAAAAATAACTGGCATAAAAACAACGAAAATACAAATACAAAAATTTTCGTTGGAGTTACAGAGAGTCCTTTTTGGAGGCATTATGTTTTATGAATATGAGACAATACGGAGCAGGAAAAAAAATGGCATAAAAACAACGAAAATACCAGCAAAGACAAATATTATAGATCTTTTTTGAGGAATGCTGACAAGTTTCTCATCTTATGCGCAAACACAAATATGGTCGGAGCACAGAACATCGAAATACAGGAAGGGAACCCAAGTGTAAGTCTATATGGGAAAAAGGAGGAGGGGACGTTGATACTCACACGAAAAGTAAGGCATGTGATCGAGGTAGTGGCAGTGGAGGCTTTGGACTGGGTGAGAAAAATGACGGCGTGTATGATGGGCGAGGGATGGGAACGCAAGGGAGAGCAGGTGATGGACGCAGCTGGCTGGTTGGCTGGTTTAGACATAAGGATCGCGTCCCCACTTCATCCGCGAAGCAATGTTTGAGTTACATCTATCAATCTGGTGGGCCATCACTCATTCCTTCTGTCGCTCACTCTCTTTCTCTTGCTCCCTTTTACTCTTTCCATATCAAACACTTCAGTCACTCAGTCTCTCTCTTCTTTCTCTCTCTCTCTCTCTCTCTCTCTATGCCAACCACTTCAGTCAGTCAGTCAGTCTCTCTTCCTCTCTCTTTCTCTCTCTTTTACTCTTCCTATCTATCAATCTATCTACCTCACAGACACGTACACACACACACACACACACACACACACACACACACACTATCACCTCCCACGTACAAATATACATCAAAGGAACACACGAAATACCTCAGTTAGTGACATTAGCCGACAGCACCGCAGACAGGCCAGGCAATCACCACCTCCAATCACCAAATCACCAATCGTAATGTTCACGTCACCGACACACTTACGCTTCTTCGATTCACGTCTCGCCTCGCCCCATGTCAATCAACTCCCGCCCTCTCGCCTTTTATCGCCAGGTGAAATATTCCGAGTTACAAGGAGAGGGAAAGGACTGGAAGCTGCATGAGTGACCTGGGAGTAAAAGGTCCCCCGCCCCCCCGGCTGTAAATGTTTACCTTCGCTCCCCGGCATAAAAGTGAATGTTTTCTCCTTGTTTTCCAGGGATTTTCTGATACGTGTCATTCAGTCGTTGCCCTGCACCTTTTCCAATACACGCCCTGCCAGTTTTCTCTTAGTCCCACGCACTCTTGTTGTTTCATTTGTTTCCATGGCCGATTGGTTGCATGGTAAACTTGTGTAATATTTCTTGTTTCCTTTTATATATCGAAATTGACTTCTTATAGAGGTGTGTGGACTGGCAGATCTTTTTTGAGGAGTGCTGACTATATAGTGTTTTGTCTTCCATGTGCAATACCAAACAGTCCAGTTCAGCAAAAGTCAGAAACGTTTTCATCTGAATTGCGTAAAGACAAAATCAGAAACGAAAAAGATTACCAGACAGACAGACAGGCCGACAGAGAGACAGGAAGATAGACAGACATACAGGCACGCAGGCAGGCAGGCAGGAAACACACACACAGGAAAGAAAAATTGAGGAAAGGATGAAAACGCGAAGTATGAGAATGTCAATAAAGGACAAATCACAACAAACAAGAAGGAAGAAAAAGAAAGAACGAAAGAAAGAAAGAGAAAGAAAGACGCAGAAAGAAAGAAAGAATTTAATAAAGAAAGCCAGACAGAGAAAGGAAGAAATAGAAAAGAGAGGAAAAAGAAGAAAAATGTGAAAGTATGAAAGAGAGAAAACACGGAAGGGAAGGAAACACGAGAAAACAAAAGGAAAAATACTCAAAAGAAAAGCAGAAGAGCAAAGAACAACAGTGGTCAGTTCATCCCCTTCCTGACAGATTACTAAGGAGCGGACCGGACGAGAGTGGCGGAAGGAAGGATCTGAGGGAGGACAACGAAAAAAAGAAAACTTGCATACAGAAGGGATGAAGAATGTGCCGCAGAGGGGAGCCGAAGGAAGCGCCTCACCAGTAAAAGAACATCACATTGCTTCGCCTAAGAAAAAGGATCCTGAACCTCTTACTCCCCTCCGCGCCGCTGTCATCCGTTCATAGTCTTGGAAGGGGAACGAAGGATATGGGAAGCTAAAAAGAATAAAGGAAAAGCGATCTAAGACGTCATGGCGGTTCTGAAAGTGTAGGAATGGATTGTCTGCTACCGTTGACATCAGAAGAAAGGGAGTAGTAGTAGTAGTAGTAGTAGTAGTAGTAGTAGTAGTAGTAGTAGTAGTAGTAGTTGTTGTTGTTGTTGTTGTTGTTGTTGTTGTTGTTGGTGGTGGTGGTGGTGGTGGTGGCGGTAGTTATACTGTTGTTGTTATTATTGTTTTTTGTAGCGGTAATGGAGGTGGTGGTGGTGGTGGTGGTGGTAGGAGTAGTACATGTTGTTATTGTTGTTGCTGCGATGATAATAGTGGTGGGGGGGGGGGGGAGGAGGGGTCGTTACTGTTATGCTGATGGTGGTGGTGGTGGTGGTGGTGGTTGGTGTTGTTATCGCTGCTGTATATGTCTCTGTTGTGGTGAAGGTCCAGGGCATTCATTAGTGCGTTGTAAATCACCGAGACTATTTTCTGCCCGCCGAGAACTTAACCAAACATTATATAAAGGGCATCAAAGGCTATAGCGTGGACTACTACTCAAATATAAATTTTTCAGAGCAATTTTTATCAGCGAACGCTATGAGCTTATCAAATATTAAAATAAACACAGTTACGAACGTGTTATATTATTTGAATGTTTGTTTGCATAGTCTAGACTTTCCGTATAAAATATTAACGTTTCTCTTTACGCCTGTTTTGTGACTTCCTCGTTGGTAAGTTGTCCCTAGTAAAAAATAAAAAGATTTGTCCTTAGCGGTAATGACAATACAAATCCAGGAAAATAGTGTCCCTTAAACAATCATTACTTTCATTGTCTAGTTTGCTCTCTTCTTCGGGAAACTTATGTCTACTCAAAGGAATATTTTAACTGCAAAACTATCGAGGTTACGTGAAAAAAAAAAGATTTGTCCCTAGTGGTAAAAGCAATACAAATCCAGGAAAATAGTATCCCATAAACAATTATCTTCCATAGCCTTTTTCTTCTCTCTCTCTCTCTCTCTCTCTCATTAGGGAAAAAAATCTCTGCAAAAAGGAAAATATTAATGGCAAATCTATCGAGGTTACGTGAAAAATAAAAAAAAGAAGATTTGTCCTCAGTGGTAAAAGCAATACCAATTCAGGAAAAAAATATACCCCATACACAATCATTAGTTTCATAGTCTGTTTTCCTCTCTTCTTCGGGGAAACTTATATCTGCTCAAAGGAAAATATTAATGGCAAAACTATCGAGGTTACGTGAAAAAAAAAGATTTATCCTCAGAATAAAAAAGCAATACAAATCCAGGAAAAAATACCCCTTACACAATCATTATTTTCATAGTCTGCTTTCCTCTCTTCTTCGGGAAACTTATACCTGCTCAAAGAAGAATATTAATTACGAAACTACCAATGTTACGTAATTATGACTGCAGGGAATAGAGATAAATGTTGCCTGCCAAATTATGTCTGCTGAAAGGCAGGTTCGTTTCAGGCCCGTGCTACAAGACTCCTAGCCGTGTGTGGGAAATGGAAGTGGAAATGGAGTGGACTCAGAAGGAGGAAGGACAGGCGCAGAATTGGGAGGGAGAAGACAAGGAGAAACTGGAGGAGGAGGAGGAGGAAAATGAGGAGGCACAAAAGGAGGAGAAGGAAGAGCCAGGATATGAAGAAGTCAGGTGATACGGAATTAGGAAGTGAAATACAGTTGCTACTTTTCACGAGCTAACGAGAGAGGATGAAACGAATGAGAGGATGCAAATACAGAAGCGACTAGGTAACACCATAAGCAAAAACTAGAGAGAGATATATAGCGCAACAGGCACTGATGTATAGCGGCAGTAGGAGGGCTGACTGATGAAGACCCGAGGACGAATTGATAAGAGAAAGAAAAGTAAACGAAGGGGAGATGAAAATTGAAGTGTGAATAATGGAAGGGTGCGGGATAAAAAGAAGACGGAACGAATGAAAGACTGAAGGACCTCTCTCTCTCTCTCTCTCTCTCTCTCTCTCTCTCTCTCTCTCTCTCTCTCTCTCTCTCTCTCTCTCTCTCTCTCTCTCTCTCTCTCTCTCTCTCTCTCTCTCTCTCTCTCTCTCTCTCTCTCTCACACACACCAAAAAACACATAATACTAAGATAAATATGAATATGTAGATAGAAAAATACAAAAAATGACTCAAATTCAGTAAATTGCAACTAAATACACACACACACACACACACACACACACACACACACACACACACACACACACACACACACACACACACACACACAAACAAACAAAATACAAATATAAATATGAATATGCAGATAAAAAATACAAAAATGACTCAAATTCAGTAAAATGCAACTAAATAAACACACACACACACACACACACACACACACACACACACACACACACACACACACACACACACACACACACACACACACACACACACACACACACACACCTCAACACTCCCAGACGCCACAAAAATCCCACGATGAGGAAGAATCTTATCGCCCACACATATCATACGTCATACAAGCTCGTTCCCCCCAAAACATGCTCCAGAAATGAATACGCCACACTAGAAAACCCTCGCCCCTCGAACCAACAAAAACACCACCTTTTTCAACGCTATACTCCCCTTCCCTCGACCCTCCACCTTCGACCCTCCCTCCACCTTCCCTTCATTTCTCCACGCCATCAAAAAAAACGAGGCATCCATAAGCGTGCGCATATTTCCACACATTTCTAGCTATTCATTGCAAAAGTGCGTGAGCCGTTTGTATTTGCGTCGCTTCTGCAGCACTGTTGGAAATTATATGAGGGTCAGAAGCGTCCATTACCTCGTGTGCAGCGGCAATGAGAGTTAAAGTGTCGTTGATGATGGTGATGGTGACGGCGGTGATGTTGTTAGGAATGATGTTGTTATTATTGTTGGTGGTGGTGGAGGTGGAGGGTGACGGTAACTCAGGTGGTGGTGGCAGCAATGACGGATCTCATTCTTACCAACTGTCTTGATGCTTTTTTTTGGTTTGTTTTTTGTTTTTTTACAGCAGAGGAGACAGTTCAAGGGCGTAAAAAAAAAAGAAAACAATAATGAAAAAATAAGCCCGCTACTTACTGCTCCTGAATTGCTTACGTAGAAGTGTTTGTTTGTTTTTATGTCTCGCCCATGGCACCGTTAGGCTTGCTTGGTAGGCCCGTTGTGGCGCAGGCAAGCGTTTATAGAAGCGCCATCTTGCTTGGTTCATGCTGCCCCCGGAACTGATTTTTTAACCTCTTTTCTTTAACGAGAATCTAGAGTTAGGGTTAATAGTTGGGGTTCAGGACAGCACGTGGGTAGTCTTAGGCCACTCAGCGGTGACTGAAAAATTGCTAGCTTGTATACAGCGGCGGGCGGGACTCGAATCTGCATTCTCCTTCGACCACCGTCTCTTAGTTGAGCTTGTGGTGTGGTAGTGATGGTAATGACGGAGGGACATGTATCAATGTAACTCAAATGTTAAGATGTAAGACTCAGACAAACACAGACAGACAAAATTAAAAAGATGCTTACACAGAACGAGACACAGAAGAGGAAAGAGGTCATGCAATGTGAGGGATAATGATGAACCAGATTGCGACGAAAAGAAGAGGAGTTTTTTTTTTGTGTGTGTGGGGGGAGAGAGAAAGGTTGGGTAGGGTGGTAGGCCTTGTAGGGGTAAGGGTGAGGGGGTTGGTGGGCCGGGTAGGGGGATGGGTTAGAGGGTTGGTAGATCTGTGAGGGGGAAGGGCAGCACGTTCCCCTAATGGAATGGCTGGCTTGATGCACGTGATGACACACTAATGACAGGGGCATCCTAACTTTGTGGCTTACTGTGAAATTTGGTCTCTCTCTCTCTCTCTCTCTCTCTCTCTCTCTCTCTCTCTCTCTCTCTCTCTCTCTCTCTCTCTCTCTCTCTCTCTCTCTCTCTCTCTCTCTCTCTCTTGTGTGTGTGTGTGTGTGTGTGTGTGTGTGTGTGTGTGTGTGTGTGTGTGTGTGTGTGTGTGTGTGTGTGTGTGTGTGTGTGTGTGTGTGTGTGCAGCTTTACTCATGCTCACACGCAAAGGGGGGAGAAGGATAATGAAGGAAAAGGAGAGTGAGAGAGAGAGAGAGAGAGAGAGAGAGAGAGAGAGAGAGAGAGAGAGAGAGAGAGAGAGAGAGAGAGAGAGAGAGAGAGAGAGAGAGAGAGAGAGAGAGAGAGAGAGAGAGAGAGAGAGAGAGAGAGAGAGAGAGAGAGAGAGAGAGAGAGAGAGAGAGAGAGAGAGAGAGAGAGAAATACAGATAGAGAGAGAGATTGAAAGTGTGTGGAAAAACGGTAGACAGGAGAGAAAGATGTAGACAAACAATCAGGGAGAGAGAAATACAGATAGGCGGTGGCTGAGTGGTTAGCGTGCTGGGCTCACATTCACCACGCCATGGACAACGTCGGTTCGAATTCCCACGCTACCACCTGGGATTTTTCAGTCACCGCCGAGTGGCCTAAGACTACCCACATGCCGTCCAGAAGACCACCCATCAACCCGAACTCTAGAAGAAACCGTCCAGTGAATCAAGAATGAGTTCTGGGAGGCAACATGAGCCAAGCGTATCTGGCGCCACTATAAAAAAAAATTGCCTGAAGAAAGCCTACCTGCGCTATAGGCGGGGATAAAAAAAAAATAGAGGAAGAAAGAGATTGAAAGTGTGCGTGTGTCTGTGTGAGTGTGTGTCTGTGTGTGTCTGCCTCAATCTTTCCCCCATGACCCTTTCTCTTCAGACGCGCCGCAGACACCATTAATCTCAGGTTTATGTGCTGTTACCACACACTCTCGGAAGCTTTATTGGGCTTCTGAGAGCACGGCGGGGCGGGGTAGGGCGAGAGGATGAACGAGGAGGCAGCAGCAGCGACTAAGCCAAAAAATGAACCATGTCAACCGTTAATTATATAGCCCTGATCGTTTTGTAAGAGTCTGCCCTGAGGATTTGGTGTGTGTGATCGTTGTGTAGAATAGAAGAGTACACAGATTCTTTTTTTTTTGGGGGGGGGGGGGAGGGAGGCGGGGGGAGATCGATTTCTCATCCGGTAAGTTGTTGTTTTTGTTTCTCTTGTTTGTGATCGTTGTATAAGATTTGGTGTCTAATCTCTGTGTAAAATAGAGAAGTACACATTCTTTTTTTAGTGGGGGAGGCGGGCGATCGATTTATCATCCGGTAAGTTGTTTTTTTGTTTCTCTTCTTTGTGATCGTTGTATAAGATTTGGTGTCTAATCTTTGTGTAAAATAGAAAAGTACACGGATTCTTTCTTTACTTATTTTTTTTTTTGGGGGGGGGGAGGCGGGGGGAGATCGATTTTTCATCCGGTAAATTGTTTTTTTGTTTCTGTTCTTTGTGATCGTTGTATAAGATTTGGTGTCTAATCTTTGTGTAAAATAGAAAAGTACACGGATTCTTTTTTTTTTTTTTTGGGGGGGGGGAGGCGGGGGGAGATCGATTTTTCATCAGGTAAATTGTTTTTTTGTTTCTGTTCTTTGTGATCGTTGTATAAGATTTGGTGTCTAATCTTTGTGTAAAATAGAAAAGTACACGGATTCTTTTTTTTTTTTTTTGGTAGGGGGGGGGGGCGGGGGAGATCGATTTCTCATCCGGTAAGTTGTTAGTGTGTTTCTCTTGTTTGTGATCATTGTATAAGATAAAATAGTAGCAGTTTTTTTTTCTATATTTGCCCGTCGATTTCTCAGCCGGAAAGTTGCTATCTGACCACGTTTTTAACACCTCTCAGCCTCACTGTTTTTCTTCTTGTTTGGTTCACCTAACGTTAATCATACCGCCCTGATCACTTTGCTGGAGTCTGCCCTGGGGATTCGGTGTTTGTGATCCTAGTATAAAATTTAAAAGTAGTTGGATTGTTTTGTTTTGTTTTGTTTTGTTTTGCCGTCGATTTCTTTCTCATCCTGTAAGTTGTTTGTGTTTCTCTTATTTGTGATCGTTGTATAAAACAGAAAAGTAGCCGGATTTTTTTTTCTATAAATTTCTCATCCGCTAAGCTGCTATCTGACCACGTTTTTTAGATTTCCCAACATGCCTATTTCTTTTCTTCTTCTATAGTTTACCCTGCACAAGATTCGCAATGAGCAACATCACGAATAACCAAACGAACTCCAACTACTCTGCCTATGTTCGTTCTGTGCCCAACTACAACGCGTGAAGCTGAGATTGATGCTTTAATAACTGAGGCTCAAACGTCAAGTCTGTAAATGGACATTAAACTTCTCATTACCCTGTTCAAGGCCAGCGAAAGCCAACAGTGCCGTGGAAATGTCAACAGTACCATGGAAATACATAAACAGTGCCATGATGTAGAGGCCTGATAATCTACCTGGAGACAGAGGAAAGCCTTAACACACACACACACACACACACACACACACACACACACACACACACACACACACACACACACACACACATTATTCTCAAACTAAATTTCCCACCCTCCTCAAGGTCGTCGAACAAAAAGTGAAAATGTCGCAGCCGCCACGGACACACCTCAACCCCCTGCCTCGCTCACGCCTTACTGTCATCAAGCCTCGTATGTCATCAAGGCTCATAAGACCGAGACGGCGGAAGCGAAAAAGTATGTGGCCAATATAAGGAGAAAGACCCGATGGAGGTGGAGGTGGTGGTGGTGGAGAATGGATTGAGGGGAGAGAAAGAGGAAGAGTAGAGGGAAGGAGATGGAGGTGTAGGAGCAGGAGAGGGTAGTAGGAGGGGAAGGAGGAGGAAGAATAGGAAGAGGAAATTGAAAAGAAGAAGGATGAGTAACGTCTTCCCCGACAGACTGTAACGTATCACAACGAAATGTTCCTCTTGTGCTTTGGTTGTGCTCATAAGCCTTCCCCTGACTGGCTGGATTTCCGTCTGACTCTCATGGTGCTTGTCTGACAATCACAAATACACTCGTACTACTTGTTTTTATATTATTTGTCTCACCTCAAGTTTCAGACAAGGCAGACAGTTCAAGAAGGGGAGAGTGGAAGAAATAATATCGGGGTGTATGCATTGTCAATCAGGGAAGTGGATAGTGGTTCTACGTGGGGTTAGGTTCACAGGAGCTGCCTTGTACACCGGCCTCTTGCAGACTCATTATGGTTTTATGTTCTTATAGAAGCCTCTGAGTAATGTAAACGTGGCTGGATATGTCCGTAGACTTTACCGCGTCCCTACAAAGTTAACGCTCCGTCCGTAGAACACTGTCTTGTAACCATGGAAAAGTTAACGACACTCTGGTGAAAATCTTGCTGAAAATCTATCTTTCTGCTGAATAAGTCAGGCACTAAATATGGCAGGAGATCCACCGAGACTTTCATTCCGTTTATCAGAATTTGTAGCGTAGGCTCAAGAAAACTACTAGAAACTGCGTAGCGATCTGCAACGTTGTATTTCCAAGTATATTATATGCACGATTTACGCTTTTTTGTTTCCATTTATTTTTGCCCTTTAGTTACGTCCTTCACTGTAAAAAATAAAATGTATAAAAAATAGTTTTTTTTTTTTTTTTTTTTTTTTTTTACGTTGTTGCCTATTGTGCCGGTAGGCATCTTCCCGGTGGGGCCTGATGGTCGGCCCAAGGCTTCTTCCAGGTGGGGCCTGATGGTCGGCCCAGCCCGTTCTGGCGCAGGCGAGTGTTTATAGTGGCGCCATCTTGCATTGGCTCATGCTGCCCCCCGGAACTCGTTCTTGATTCCCTTGGACGGCTTCCTCTAGAGTCCGGGTTGATGGGTGGTCTTCAGGACAGCATGTGGGTAGTTTTAAGCCACTCGGCGGTGACTGAAAAATCCGAGTGGTAGCGTGAGGATTCGAACCCGCGTCGTCCATCACGCGGCGAATGTTGGTCCAGTACGCTACCAGCTCGGCCACCGCCTACCCTAGATATGGATGTATGGATAAAGAGCCCCTTTTTTTTTTGTTATTACAGTAAATGAAGCAGCTCAAGGGCAAAACAAAAAAATAAGTGAGGAACAAATGCCCGCTAATCACTGCTCATATAGAAGAGTGTATAGCTGTATGTTTTATGAATATGAGGCTTGTATGGAGCAACAACAACAACAAAAAAATACAAATACAAAAAAAATCGTTGGAATTACAGAGTCCTTTTTGGATGCATTATGTTTTATGAATATGAGACTTTATACGGAGCAGGAAAAAAAATAACTGGCATAAAAACAACGAAAATACAAATACAAAAATTTTCGTTGGAGTTACAGAGTCCTTTTTGGATGCATTATGTTTTATGAATATGAGACAATACGGAGCAGGAAAAAAAATGGCATAAAAACAACGAAAATACCAGCAAAGACAAATATTATAGATCTTTTTGAGGAATGCTGACAAGTTTCTCATCTTATGCGCAAACACAAATATGGTCGGAGCACAGAACATCGAAATACAGGAAGGGAACCCAAGTGTAAGTCTATATGGGAAAAAGGAGGAGGGGACGTTGATACTCACACGAAAAGTAAGGCATGTGATCGAGGTAGTGGCAGTGGAGGCTTTGGACTGGGTGAGAAAAATGACGGCGTGTATGATGGGCGAGGGATGGGAACGCGGGGCGGGAGAGCAGGTGAAGGACGCAGCTGGCTGGTTGGCTGGTTTAGACATAAGGATCGCGTCCCCACTTCATCCGCGAAGCAATGTTTGAGTTACATCTATCAATCTGGCGGGCCATCACTCATTCCTTCTGTCGCTCACTCTCTTTCTCTTGCTCCCTTTTACTCTTTCCATATCAAACACTTCAGTCACTCAGTCTCTCTCTTCTTTCTCTCTTTCTCTCTCTCTTTTACTCTGTCTCTCTCTCTATGCCAACCACTTCAGTCAGTCAGTCAGTCTCTCTTCCTCTCTCTTTCTCTCTCTTTTACTCTTCCTATCTATCAATCTATCTACCTCACAGACACGTACACACACACACACACACACACACACACACACACACACACTATCACCTCCCACGTACAAATATACACCAAAGGAACACACGAAATACCTCAGTTAGTGACATTAGCCGACAGCACCGCAGACAGGCCAGGCAATCACCACCTCCAATCACCAGATCACCAATCGTAATGTTCACGTCACCGACACACTTACGCTTCTTCGATTCACGTCTCGCCTCGCCCCACGTCAATCAACTCCCGCCCTCTCGCCTTTTATCGCCAGGTGAAATATTCCGAGTTACAAGGAGAGGGAAAGGACTGGAAGCTGCATGAGTGACCTGGGAGTAAGATGTCCCCCCCCCCCCGGCTGTAAATGTTTACCTTCGCTCCCAGGCATAAAAGTGAATGTTTTCTCCTTGTTTTCCTGGGATTTTCTGATACGTGTCATTCAGTCGTTGCCCTGCACCTTTTCCAATACACGCCCTGCCAGTTTTCTCTTAGTCCCACGCACTCTTGTTGTTTCATTTGTTTCCATGGCCGATTGGTTGCATGGTAAACTTGTGTAATATTTCTTGTTTCCTTTTATATATCGAAATTGACTTCTTATAGAGGTGTGTGGACTGGCAGATCTTTTTTGAGGAGTGCTGACTATATAGTGTTTTGTCTTCCATGTGCAATACCAAACAGTCCAGTTCAGCAAAAGTCAGAAACGTTTTCATCTGAATTGCGTAAAGACAAAATCAGAAACGAAAAAGATTACCAGACAGACAGACAGGCCGACAGAGAGACAGGAAGATAGACAGACATACAGGCACGCAGGCAGGCAGGCAGGAAACACACACAGGAAAGAAAAATTGAGGAAAGGATGAAAACGCAAAGTATGAGAATGTCAATAAAGGACAAATCACAACAAACAAGAAGGAAGAAAAAGAAAGAACGAAAGAAAGAAAGAGAGAAAGAAAGACGCAGAAAGAAAGAAAGAATTTAATAAAGAAAGCCAGACAGAGTAAGGAAGTAATAGAAAAGAGAGGAAAAAGAAGAAAAAATGTGAAAGTATGAAAGAGAGAAAACACGGAAGGGAAGGAAACACGAGAAAACAAAAGGAAAAATACTCAAAAGAAAAGCAGAAGAGCAAAGAACAACAGTGGTCAGTTCATCCCCTTCCTGACAGATTACTAAGGAGCGGACCGGACGAGAGTGGCGGAAGGAAGGATCTGAGAGAGGACAACGAAAAGAAAACTTGCATACAGAAGGGATGAAGAATGTGCCGCAGAGGGGAGCCGAAGGAAGCGCCTCACCAGTAAAAGAACATCACATTGCTTCGCCTAAGAAAAAGGATCCTGAACCTCTTACTCCCCTCCGCGCCGCTGTCATCCGTTCATAGTCTTGGAAGGGGAACGAAGGATATGGGAAGCTAAAAAGAATAAAGGAAAAGCGATCTAAGACGTCATGGCGGTTCTGAAAGTGTAGGAATGGATTGTCTGCTACCGTTGACATCAGAAGAAAGGGAGTAGTAGTAGTAGTAGTAGTAGTAGTAGTAGTAGTAGTAGTAGTAGTAGTAGTAGTAGTAGTAGTTGTTGTTGTTGTTGTTGTTGTTGTTGTTGGTGGTGGTGGTGGTGGTGGTGGCGGTAGTTATACTGTTGTTGTTATTATTGTTTTTTGTAGCGGTAATGGAGGTGGTGGTGGTGGTGGTGGTGGTAGGAGTAGTACATGTGGTTGTTGTTATTGTTGTTGCTGCGATGATAATAGTGGTGGGGGGGGGGGAGGAGGGGTTGTTACTGTTATGCTGGTGGTGGTGGTGGTGGTGGTGGTGGTTGGTGTTGTTATCGCTGCTGTATATGTCTCTGTTGTGGTGAAGGTCCAGGGCATTCATTAGTGCGTTGTAAATCACCGAGACTATTTTCTGCCCGCCGAGAACTTAACCAAACATTATATAAAGGGCATCAAAGGCTATAGCGTGGACTACTACTCATATATAAATTTTTCAGAGCAATTTTTATCAGCGAACGCTATGAGCTTATCAAATATTAAAATAAACACAGTTACGAACGTGTTATATTATTTGAATGTTTGTTTGCATAGTCTAGACTTTCCGTATAAAATATTAACGTTTCTCTTTACGCCTGTTTTGTGACTTCCTCGTTGGTAAGTTGTCCCTAGTAAAAAAATAAAAAGATTTGTCCTTAGCGGTAATGACAATACAAATCCAGGAAAATAGTGTCCCTTAAACAATCATTACTTTCATTGTCTAGTTTGCTCTCTCTTCTTCGGGAAACTTATGTCTACTCAAAGGAATATTTTAACTGCAAAACTATCGAGGTTACGTGAAAAAAAAAAGATTTGTCCCTAGTGGGAAAAGCAATACAAATCCAGGAAAATAATATCCCATAAACAATTATCTTCCATAGCCTTTTTCTTCTCTCTCTCTCTCTCTCTCTCTCTCTCCTTCGGGAAACAAATGTCTGCTCAAAGGAAAATATTAATGGCAAATCTATCGAGGTTACGTGAAAAATAAAAAAAGAAGATTTGTCCTCAGTGGTAAAAGCAATACCAATTCAGGAAAAAAATATACCCCATACACAATCATTAGTTTCATAGTCTGTTTTCCTCTCTTCTTCGGGAAACTTATATCTGCTCAAAGGAAAATATTAATGGGAAAACTATCGAGGTTACGTGAAAAAAAAAAGATTTATCCTCAGAATAAAAAAGCAATACAAATCCAGGAAAAAATACCCCTTACACAATCATTATTTTCATAGTCTGCTTTCCTCTCTTCTTCGGGAAACTTATACCTGCTCAAAGAAGAATATTAATTACGAAACTACCAATGTTACGTAATTATGACTGCAGGGAATAGAGATAAATGTTTCCTGCCAAATTATGTCTGCTGAAAGGAAAATATTAATTGCAAAACTACCAATGTTACGTAATTATGACTGCAGGGAATAGAGATAAATGTTTCCTGCCAAATTATGTCTGCTGGAAGGAAAATATTAATTGCAAAACTACCAATGTTACGTAATTATGACTGCAGGGAATAGAGATAAATGTTTCCTGCCAAATTATGTCTGCTGGAAGGAAAATATTAGTTGCAAAACTACCAATGTTACGTAATTATGACTGCAGGGAATAGAGAGAAAAGTTTCCTTCCAAATTAGTCATCCGTCAGACCACTCAGCGGGGGTTGGTAACCGCCGCGCCTCCCCCACGAAAAGGGTTCTCCCCCTCTGACCCGCGGCAACACACCCTCATCAGTGACCGTGCCAGCACCAGCGAGTTTGTACATTTTTCACTCCACACTTTTTGCATATATAATAATCGGCATACATATATTGCAAAAAAAAAAAAAGATCATAGCAAATAGTAAATAGAAAAAAACATGATCCGAGGACAAATGAATAGGGAGAAAACACTGGAAAAGCTGAGATATATAAGTAAGTGAGTGGAGATACAAATAATTCTCTGATAAGAACACACGCATCCAAACTTAGGATGGATACAAAGCAGCTAAAGAAACAAAAATAAATACAGAGAAGAGGAAAAATAAATGATAAAATGAATGTCTCCAAAATACCTTCATATACAAATAATTCTCTAATAAAAACACACGTATCCAAATTTGGGATGAATACAAAAGAGATAAAGAAACAAAAATAAATACAGAAAAGAGGAAAAATAAATGATAAAATGAATGTCTCCAAAATACCTTCAAATACAAATAACTCTTTAATAAAAACACACGTATCCAAATTTGGGATGAATACAAAAGAGATAAAGAAACAAAAATAAATACAGAAAAGAGGAAAAATAAATTATAAAATGAATGTCTCCAAAATACCTTCAAATATGAATATGTAAACGCGGCAAAGTCGAAGAATAAACAAGTCACTGGACCGAGATTAACGTCATTCTCCTTTTGTATCAACTCTCCACCGTCCCTTCCTCCTCCCCTTCCTTCCATCCTTCCATCCTCCTCCCCTCCCTCCAGCGTACATCCCCCCCTTCCTTCCTCCCCTCTCCCAGCCCATCCACACTCTCCCTCCCCTTCATCCAGTCCCTCCAAATCTCCCTTACCTCCATTCACCGTCCCTCCACCCCTCCCTCCCTTCCATCGTCCCTCCATCTCTCCCTTACCTCCATCCACCGTCCCTCCACCCTTCCCTCCCCTTCGACGCCGACACACACACACACACACACACACACACACACACACACACACACACAGCCACCCATACCCCCCCCCCCCCACACACACACACACTCACGGCTGTTATATAGCTTCACTTCCCTGTTCCGTGACCCGCGACGCTTGCAAACAGTAATCCTAAAAAACACTGCTTACGGCCCTGCCTCTTAAGTGCCTCTCCGGTGCTTGCAGAGAGACAAACAGACACAGAGATTTAGATAGATAGAAAGACAGTAAGAGTATAATACGTTGACAAGACAGACACAGGAAAAGACAGGACATACATGAACACAGAAGAGGGCAGAGACAGACAAACAGACATACAAGCAGAAAATGACAGGACAGAAAATGACGTAGACAGAAAAAAGAAGACAGAGAAAGACAAAAGGAGAGACAAACACACAGCAAAAGGACAAACACAGAAACAAAGAAAGACAAAAAAAGAAAAACTACAAACACGAAAAACCCACCCCAAAAAAAAAAAAAAAGAACCGAGCCAAAAACAAACGAGTAGCGGGCTTTTTTATATTATTGTTTCCTTTTTGTGCCCTTGAGCTGTCTCCCTTTGTTGTAAAAAAAAAACCGGACAGACAGAGAACCAAACGAAAAGACAACCAAGAAACGCAGACACAAAATGACACACACACACAGAAAGACACGGAAAGGACACATACGAGAACCCAGAAGTAAAACAAAAGACGCTGTAAAGATAAGAGGTCGTAACTTTAACAACTCGGGTCGTAGTCTCGCCGTGAATTAAGGAGGGAGCATCGGGGATCATGTTTCTTAATGGTCCCTCTAAGCGAGAAAAATGAGAAAAAAATCATCACTCCCACAAATCATTTCATAATATATATCAGAGCATTTGTGATCAGTTTATGTATTATCTATTTTGGGGGTTTATATCTTGGCACAAATTTGGCCCGTCGCTGCTACACGGTAAAGCCACAAATTTGGTCCGTCGCTGCTACCGGGTTAAGGAGGGAGCAGCTGCCGCGTCGCCCAGTCCGTCAAAGTAAGGCACTCGAGGGGCCACTAGGATTACGGGCACGAGGCGAGACTGAGGGTGAGGCAAGGAGCGAAACACGAGCCTCTGGAAATGGAAATGACACTAGCGGAGACGAGAAAAGATGGAGGAGGTGGTGGGGGAGTGGGGGTTGTGGGTGTGGGTGTGGGGGGTTGTTGGGGTGTGGGGGGTGAAGACGGCAAGAGAAGAGAGAGGTGAGTTTAGTAGACAAAATCTGTATCGGTTTTATATACGGGAAGTGACTTTTTTGAGGACACGAAAAAATTAGAAAAGGATACATAGAAATAACGTTATGTGAACCTTGCAAAAAAAACAAAAAAACAAGAGAGAGAGAGAGAGAGAGAGAGAGAGAGAGAGAGAGAGAGAGAGAGAGAGAGAGAGAGAGAGAGAGAGAGAGAGAGAGAGAGAGAGAGAGAGAGAGAGAGAGAGAGAGAGAGAGAGAGAGAGAGAGAGAGAGAGAGAGAACGGCAAGGTGTGATGTCAAATGTAAGAGACAAATGGCAAAAAAAAAGAGAACAGGTGAAGAGAAGATTAAGGAAACATAGAAACATGAAAGATCAGGCAACATAAAACCCGTTGACTTATAAGGAATTTGTCGGTTTAGTAATTTTATCTATCAGCCAAGTACTTAAGTGACTTGTGTAACTAAATAGTGCACTTTATGCCCATACTTACAAGAATGCTTACTTAACTCCTGCCACGATTAAGTAACGGTTAATATATTGTTTTCAAAGGATCTGATCGTTTTCACACTACATTCTACCGCAGGGAACTTGTTGCAGTGGCGGATGACTCGACTCGATAAAGAAAAATCCAAATGTTTGTCATCCATCACCTCGTCATAAATCTACATGCAGTTGTAGCTCTTGCCAGGGTAATAACGTTAATCAGTTTGAGACGTTCTTCCTACAACAGCTGGCTTTTTTATAGCGGATTTTTTAGCGGGCTTTTTATAGCGGGTTTTTATAGCGGGCTTTTTATAGCGGGCTTTTTATAGCGGGCTTTATATAACGGGCTTTTTATTAGCGAGCTTATTTTATTATTGTTTTTTGTACCCTTCACCCGTATCCTTTGATGTAAAAAAACTTATCAAGAATCGTGTCATATTAGCGGCGTGTTACTGAATTATCTCAAGCAATTCAATGTCCTTCCCACGCACAAGCCCACACGAACCCCCCTCCCTCCTCCCCTACGCAACCCTTCCCTTCCCTTTACCCCAACCCACACATAACCTCACCCCCCCAACACACAACTCCGCTCTCACTCCAACACACAACCTCCCCACACCCCCCCACACAACCCCCAACCCCCCCGCCGACAACCCCGTCCCACCTCCATTTCCTCTCTATAGAAAGTGACGGGGAGGAAATGGAAGCAGATGAGTTGGAGGAGGAGGAGGAAGAGAAGGCAGAGGAGAAGGGGAAGGAGAAGGAGAGGAAGAAAGAAGAGGAAGATGAGATGTTGGAGAAGGAAGAGGAATGGATAAGAAGAAAAATATGAAAGAAAACAAGGAGAAGGAAGAGAAGGCAGAGGAGAAGGGGAAGGAGGAGGAGAAGAACAAAGAAGATGAAGATGACATGTTGCAGGAAAAGAAAGAGGAAATGGATTACAAGAAAACTATAAAGGAAAACAAGGAGGAGGAAGAGAAGGCAGAGAAGGAGTTGGAAGAATAAAAGGTGACCGGAAGCACAGACGTTGTAAATGCTAACAGAGCGAGGCGGGGGCGTGTTGATGCAAGCTTCGACGGTAGAAAAAATAACGCGCAAAAATAAGAGGGGAGAAAAAAAAAAAATCCAAGAGTTATACAAGACCACACCTCACGGCAAAAAGATAAACACATTCACGCAAGACGAAAACAAAAAGGGGAAAAAAAACAGCGAAGACAAAAAAAAGGTAAAGAAAGAACTCGAGGGGAAAATAAGCGGAAGGAGAAGGAAGGAAGGAAGGGAGGGGGAAGCAATGCGCGA
>NW_026112079.1:50000-200000 GCF_024679095.1 Eriocheir sinensis
CAGTATTTCCGCATCAAGATATATTTTTTTTAGTGAAGAATTCAGCTAAAAGACAAAAAAAAAAAAAAAAGAGGAAAAATACAAAATGAAAGAAACACTATACGGTCAAAGTTACTAAACTGAAGCAGAATTTACATCAACAATTGCTAACAGAAAAAAAAATGCAAATGGTTGTGTTGGAACAGAAAAGCATAACCCTCACACGTGTATATTTTGAAGGTTATAGTCTCTTTAAATTCTAAATATAGAAAAAAAAGGTCTATTGTATTTAATCTTTTACATTTTTCTACCTTCAATGGACCGTCCTGCAGGGTACAATGGGTTACTGAAGCCATGAATGCGCTGTTTTTTGTCGCGAAATTCATTTTCCTTTGATTTCATTTAAGTTTGATTGACTTTGCATTCACTGGTTCTTGCGTCTAATTTCTCTATTGTGGCTGCGATCAAAGGGCATTACATGGTGGCTGAAAAGACTCATTAGGTTCCATACTTCAAATGTTTGGTCACCGCTTCTCACTGCTCAATAGTTTTTACTCGTGAATCTTGAACAAATTTTAGTTAATCCCGAAGGACAGCCTCAGACAATTTAGCATCCCTACAACATACGTGTCTTGGCTTGTTTGGTCACCGCTTCTCACTGCTCAATAGTGGTCACCGATACTCTCTGCTCAATAGTTTTTACTCGTGAATCTTGAACAAATTTTGGTTAATCCCGAAGGACAGCCTCAGACAATTTAGCATCTCAACAACATACGTGTCTTGGCTTGTTTGGTCACCGATCCTCGCTGCTCAATAGTTTTTACTCGTGAATCTTGAACAAATTTTGGTTAATCCCGAAGGACAGCCTCAGACAATTTAGCATCTCAACAACATACGTGTCTAAGCTTAAGAACTCCATTGCTGGCGACGGGGGGGTAGGGGTGGGGGAAAGTAGTGACCTTGAAGTAGCTAGCACACACCTCACAGTATGAAAGAAAGAAATAAAAAAGAAAGAAAGAAAGAAAGAAAGAAAGAAAGAAAGAAAGAAAGAGAAAAAGAAATGTAAACTAAATGAGGTATGGTAAACTATTTAAACTGCCTTCCTGTCAAACACACGACTACATCAGGTAATAAAAATTTCAACTATGTAAGCAAGGTAGAGGAACAGCTTTCCTATGAAGTACACGACAAAAAAACGAAAAACGCCACAAAAAACACAGAATTCACCAGCAGGAACGTACCGTACTCCTCCAAACATATATAAAAATAACGCTGCCCATTAAAACACTGAAATAATCGGGCGCGCAGGCATCCATGATACCTAAACTAAAACCAATTGGAAGAAGCTTAACAACGCTCAACAATTTCCGAACGTAATAACGGGGAATTACAATGGGGTAAAGTCATGTACACCGGATGTTTGTTTTGTGGTTAATGCATGCTAGTTGTTGTTAGTGTGTGTGTGTGTGTGTGTGTGTGTGTGTGTGTGTGTGTGTGTGTGTGTGTGTGTGTGTGAGTGTTCACGTAGCCAAATATACACGTCATTCAGCATTCACATAGTCAAATATACACGTCACTCAGCATTCACGAAGTCAAATATACACGTCAATCAGCATTCACGAAGTCAAATATACACGTCAATCAGCATTCACGAAGTCAAATATACACGTCAATCAGCATTCACGAAGTCAAATATACACGTCAATCAGCATTCACGAAGTCAAATATACACGTCAATCAGCATTCACGAAGTCAAATATACACGTCAATCAGCATTCACGAAGTCAAATATACACGTCAATCAGCATTCACGAAGTCAAATATACACGTCAATCAGCATTCACGAAGTCAAATATACACGTCAATCAGCATTCACGTAGCCAAATATACACGTCAATCAGCATTCACGAAGTCAAATATACACGTCAATCAGCATTCACGAAGTCAAATATACACGTCAATCAGCATTCACGAAGTCAAATATACACGTCACTCAGCGTTCACGTAGCCAAATATACACGTCACTCAGCGTTCACGTAGCCAAATATACACGTCACTCAGCATTCACGAAGTCAAATATACACGTCAATCAGCATTCACGAAGTCAAATATACACGTCACTCAGCGTTCACGTAGCCAAATATACACGTCAATTTTCATATATCACGTGGTTAAGAAAACATGCCACTCATCTTCCTACAATGCAACGATGTACAACAATACCAGAAACACACACCGTTACAGACACACTAGTAAAGGGTGAGTGTTACTGAGCAGGCAACTGGGAGGAGATTTTACAAGGCTACGAAAATGGAGAGCCAATTAACGCAAGCTATAGCCGATAAAGAATCAATTATTGCACCGAATGGCTGGGTTGTACTTCAGCGGTAATGAACCTTTAATCTCCAGCAATCGTGTTGGCTTCGTGTTGTGCTCGTGTGTCTCCCCGGTAACATTAACGGGAGATTACGACACTGGATAATTGAATTCGATGTTGGGGTTAATAATACCGCGGTTGGTTGTGTTAATTTACTTGGATATATCTCGATCTCTTTCTCCTTATTGCTTCTACTTGCCTTTTCTCTTTCTCGGCGTCTCAAGGGTCTAGGGACTCATGAAGAAGGTGTTTACAGAGCCTGCACACCTCCCTCTACCTGCTTCGTTTCATAATAACAATAGTAATAACAACAATAATAATAACAATAATCAGGTGCGCTTCTTGGCTCTCCTAAATATTTTTGTGAGGCGTTAAGTGGTTGTATTGTGCGTAAGGAATGGTAGGATAGTGCATGGTTCTCTTCATGGAAAGCGGTGTTGGTGCAGAAGTTTGGCTGTTTTTGGATTTTTTTATTATTTTTTTTACAGCAAAGGACAGAAGGACACATAAAAAGGAAAAAAAAAAAAAAAAGCCCGCTACTCGCTGCTCCTGTAAAGAATCCGAAGAGGTGGCAGAAAAATATCATACCTCGACTAGTAATGATTTTTGTTGCTCTTTCGTGGATGCTTAATAGTTTTTCCTACATTACCTGCTCTAGATTCTTGTCACTTAAGAATCCAGTTCCACTCTCCTTCCTCTTTACAAGACTTTAATAGTACAAGACATGTCCGTCAGGCAATGTTATGAATGCACCACACATCTTCTCAACCTCACTGTGACGTATGATGCCTCACTTAATGCCTTTCAGACCTTCTAGCATTGCATGTCGTCAACTAACCTAGCCTAATCTAACACAACCAAGCCTAACCTAATCTAACCATTAACCTAACCTAACCTAACCTAACCTAACCTAACCTAAACTAACCCCTAACCTAACCCAACCTAACCTAACCAAGCATAACCTAATCTAACCTAACCTAGCCTAACCTAACCTAACCCCTAACATAAGATAACCGAACCTAACCTAACCTAGCCTAACCTAAACTAACCCCTAATCTAACCTAATCTAATCGAACCTAACCTAACCTAACCTAACCTAACCTAACGTAACCTAACCTAACCTAGCCTAACCTAACCTAATGGAGCTTTTGCGAAGTACGTGTTTCAGATTTCAAAAGTGAGGTGAATGCATTACATATCCATCCATCTGTCTGTCTTTGTGAATTAGTGAGTCTGTAAGTGTATCAAGACACCTCTTCACCCGAAATTGACCTCTCTTTTGGCCACTCTTTACTACTTTCTGTTGTGGGAGAGGTGAGCAGCGGGCTTTTTTTTCTACCTCCTTTTTGTTGCCCTTGAGCCGTCTCCTTTGCTGTAAAAAAAAGTCATTTCTGATATACCTTTACTTTTTCATCATTTGTTCAATTAACTGACTTAAAAAAGCACTTCAAAAACTACTGCTTTTTTATCATTTATACAAGTAACTTACTCATAAAAGCACTTCAAAAACTACTGGATACTTTAGTAAATTCATGGAATGTCAGGCAGTAGAGTATTTATAACACACGACTTGACCGTAAAAAAAAAAATATATATACGCAAAGTCGCTGAAATATGTGATAAAGTTAAAAAAATATATGAATTATAATCTCTCTCTCTCTCTCTCTCTCTCTCTCTCTCTCTCTCTCTCTCCCTACACGGCCGCCGAAGGAAAAATCTCATTAATTTCCGCCACAAGCTTTACCCGGTGCGCCCTTCCCTTCCCTTCCCTTCCTCTAAAGAAATTCCTCGCGTCTTTAATCAAAACGCGGAGAGAAAGTTCCCCGCGATGTCAATAGTCACCACCACCACCACCAACAACAACAATAACAACAACAATAACATCAACAACAATAATAATAATAATAATAATAATAATAATAATAATAATAATAATAATAATAATAATAATAATAATAATGATAATAATAATAACAGCAACATAACAAAGCCACTAGTTACTGCTGCTGCTGCTGACTATGCTGTACTTGTTTACTAATAGTCGCAATGCCATCACCTTTGGCCATGGCCTTTCTTTCTCTTTCTTCATTTCTCTCTTTCTTGTTTTCCGTTTTCCTTCCTTTACTCGATCTTTCTTTCTTTGTACCTTATTTTTCATTCATTCTTTCTTTCTTTCTTTCTTTATCTCCTGACCTCTTTCTTTCCTTCCTTCTCATTTCCTTTTTGTCGCATGGTATATATGACTAGACTTTCGTGGCAATTTCGAGCATTTCCAGGGGTAGTTTTACGAGCGTTCTGGTAGAGTGACCTTTCTTCTGTACCATGAACCTAAAAAAACACTCATTAGAAACCAACTGATCTCCTTTGCGGCCTCTGGAAATAACTGATGCGAGAGGTGGAAGCATATCATAAGAATACCAACCTGAGACTACCCACAAGCTCTCCGGAAGACCACCTATCAACCCGGACTCTAGATTCTCTCAAAAAAAGAGGCTCAAATATAAATTCCGGGGGACAGCATGAGGCAAGCAAGATGGCGCCACTAAAAACACTTGCCTGCGCCATAACGGGCTGGGGTGGACCATCAGGCCTCACCCAGAAAGCCTACCCAGCCATAGGAGAAAAAACGTATAAAATAAACTTAACGTAACTAGATTTCAAGGAGATCTAAGAGTTAGGGGATTACCTTATTTCCCTCGAGTTTGTACATTTATTAATACACGGACTACGCTAAGGAAAGGAAGAAGATACGGCGTGTTTCATTCATAATCTTGTTAGCAGAAAAAGTTAAGAATCACTAACTCAATCTCGGGTGTCTTATGCAATTTGTACGTCAACATCATCATCATCATCATCAGCAGCAGCAGCAGCGTGTATCATTCATAGCAGAACATAGGCCTATCCAAAACTTTTCCTTTCGTTCGATTAGCGCCTCTCGTTTTGTTGTTAGCGCTACGCAGGCTTCTTAATTTCATCACATCATCTCTTTAGTGGCATCCCCTTGCGTCTTGTTTTTCCTTTGTAACGATTATTTTTAGGTCTGTCACTTTTTTTTCATTTTCCTTATTGGTTCATCTTTTTTTCATTTTGCTCATCTTTTTTTTCCATTTTGTTTAGATTTCTCATTCTTTTTTTTCTTTACTTTGTTCATTTTTTCATTTTTTTCATCTTTTTTTTCATTTTGTTCTATTTTTCTACATTTTGTTTATCATTTTTTTCATTTTGTTCCATTTTTTTTCATTTCGTTCATCTTTTTTTCATTTTGTTCATCTTTTTTTCATTTTGTTCAACTTTTCTTTATTTTGTTCAATTTTTTCATTTTTTTCATCTTTTTTTTAATTTTGTTCTATTTTTCTACATTTTGTTTATCTTTTTTTCATTTTGTTCATCTTATTTTCATTTCGTTCATCTTTTTTTTTCATTTTCTTCATCTTTTTGTTCATTTTGTTCACTTCTTTTCATTTTCTTCACCTGCTTTTCTTCATCTATTTTACTTCATCTCCTTTTTTTGTATCGGTATTTATCTAGTCCGTCACTTCCCTCCATCTCTGTCGTCTCTCCCATCTCTTTCCATCCGAAATTGACCTCTCTATTCTAACCTCTCTTACTAACTACTTATTGCTGGAACAGAGCTTAGAGGGCTTTAGATAGACAGACAGACAGACAGATATATAGATAAGACAGACAAGTAGATAGATAGATACAGATAGATATACACACATAAATATTTTCTGTATAAGTGCAGAACAACCACCACCACAAAGCCAGACATACAAACTCGTAGAGCGAAGCCACAGAGACACACGGGATTATAGTAATGAATTAGCGAGAGCGGTTCATTTAACTCTCCTTGAAATGCTAAATCGTATATGCAGATTGAGTTACGTTTATTACCCTCGCCACCTGCCGCCCTGTTACCCAGCCCGCGGCCAGAACACAGACGGGGTTGGTACACTCGACAATTTCCACCTCGTAGGAGATAAAGTCTATGGGAATGTCAACCCACGAAGGACACGAAAAAAAATAGAAGGATGGAGTGAAGAAGAAGAAGAAGAAGGAAGAAGAACAAGAACAAGAACAAGAAAAAGAACATGAACAAGAAGAACAAGAACAAAAACGAACAAGAAGAAGAAGAAGAAGAAGAAGAAGAAGAAGAAGAAGAAGAAGAAGAAGAAGAAGAAGAAGAAGAAGAAGAAGAAGAAGAAGACGAAGAAGAAGACTTGCCAGCAGTTCTCATTGGTACAAGTGTCAGGCCGTTTCATGATCAGTCACATATAAGTTGCTAATCTTTGTGTACATGTAATTTATTTCGGCTCACCACAAAACTAAACAAGTCACGCGTTGGGAGACTTCCAGCACCGAGCCACAGTTTCGAAAGTCATCTTGTTGTGGCCGTTGTAGAGAGGATGATGTATAACAGGAGATGTGACGTCATGTCCACAGATGGTGCTGAATAAGATGACACTGATCTTGATGCTCGAATGATTAATCTTTTGTTTTTTATGTGTGTTCAGATTATGTGCCAGAACGCAGCACTGAGTAGACCAAGCAAGTTGTCCTAAAATGTCTGATCACGAAAAATTAATAGCCATAGAATCATCGTAACTGAGTGTCATGCGTGGTCTTCTTTATCACAGGAAATGAAATCTCCAAAACAATGTATATATATCTTTAAGTCACTCCCTGAAGGCAGTCGCCACCTAGAGCCACAACGATGGGGATGCTGCGAGCCGTGCTGCTGACGGGGTCTGTGCTGGTGCTGCAGGTGCTTCTGACCGTTCCGCATCAGGCCGAGGCCGCTTTGAGTGCGCAAATCGTCAATGATCCAGGTAAGAGTTTATTGTTGCAGTAACAGGCAAAGCTCCTGTTCAGTAGCTTACAGTGATCATGTTCTTCACCCTCCAACTGTTTCATTAAATTTAATAATAGCAGGAACAATACCTACTCGAAGTTCTGACGCAAGAGAAAGAAAACTTTGGTGTGTACTTTTGACAACAGAGGTTGAAACCTTTTCTTGTCCTTCCAGACCACCCCAACACGTGCCTTATAAGGGAATCTGGCATACGCGTGAAAGAAGGGCACACTTGGCAGACGCCGTACTGCCGGAGGGCAGAATGCACAAAGTATTCAAGTGAAGTCATGGCCATTCGTTACGTGACGTGAGTACACCGCACTTTCCCTAAATCAGTTTCCTCGAGGTTGGGCGTTCTGTATCGTCTCCGCCAGTTCTTTTCCCCTCCCAAATGTTGTCCATATGCAGGGGCCTTGTATACAGGGGCCTTGTATACAACTCATCTGTAGGGGGGGCTCCACACATACAGCCAAATTAGACAGAGTGGAGTCAAAGGCTCTTCGTCTCATCAACTCCTCTCTCTTACTAGCAGTTTCCTACCTCTTAAATTACGCCACAATGTTGCTTCTCTTTTTGTCTTCATTGCAAGAGTTAAACAGCATCACTATTTTATCCCTTCCGCTGGTAAACTCTGGAACACCTTCCTTCGTCTGTATTTCCTCCTGCCTATGACTTGAACTCTTCCAAGAGGAAAGAATCAAGACGCCTCTCCACGGGAAATTGACTTCCCTTTTGGCCTCTCGTTCTATTTTTCTTTTGTAGGAGGAGCGTCTAGCGGGTTTTCTGTTGTTGTTGTTGTTGTTAATTGCCCTTGAGCTGCCGCCCTTGCTGTAAAAACAAATATTCAGCAGTCATATTTTAAAGTCATATTTTAAAGTCTTTCTCCAAATGATGATTTCCTCATTATGCAACATTATATCACAGGATATGAATTAATACCTGAAGTATCATTTATATATATATATATATATATATATATATATATATATATATATATATATATATATATATATATATATATATATATATATATATATATATATATATATATATATATATTGATTCTTTTTAGGTCCTTTTCAATGTTAATTCCTACGGCATTTTCCTCGTTTCATGTATCAAGGCATATTATGTTTTCAAAAGTCTGTCCTCGGCAGGTGCGCTCCCATCGGTGTCCCTCCAGGCTGCAGACTGATCAAAGACATGGCACAGCCGTACCCGAGGTGCTGCGGAAGGTGGTCTGCGGCGCCCGCAGTGGATCCTGCCGCCCTAACCTGCTCACCGTACACCATCGTGCCTGACCTGACCTGAACCAACTCTGACCTGACCTTCTGGCTGACCGAATTTTTGTCATTATCTGTTGTCAAAGATGCCTAATTGTTTAGAATCAGCATCTCTTTCAATGCAGACGCTTTCAAATCATGACACAGCAGTACCACTACAGGTGTTTCAATGACCCTAAAGGTTTGCGGAACTCAGCGAGGTGTTACAGTGCTCGCCACAGCCACGGGAAGGCGAGGACCGTGGCGGTGACGTAATCTAAGAGCCGCTCAAACTTCCTCTTCTTTTTTTCTCCTTTCGCCATTTTTTTTTCCTTTTCTTCGTCTCATTCTTCTTCTTCTTCTTCTTCTTTTTCTTCTTCCTCTAATTTTATTCCTTTGACCTGTTCTGGTTTTAATTGATGTTCATGTTCTTGTTCTTGCTCTTGTTCTTCACTCCAGCCTGCAATATATTATTCTGCCATTCGTGGGTTGATATTCCATTAGACATTTTCTCCGACGTGAAGGTGGCGGTGATGGTGTGAAGCTTGCCGAGCACCACCGACACTGTTCTCTGGCCGCAGACTGGGTCATCATCGGCATCATCATCATCATCATCAACGTTATCATCATTTTCAGAGACAACCCTTTGAGGAGGTCGACTGGGCAAGGTGCCACATGTCCCCAAGGCCGGAGTTGGCGCTCACGTACTATGCAGGTTGTTGGCCTCGATTTAGTCTCACGGATTTGACACAAGTCTTTCCCGCGATTCCTGTAACCACATGAGTCATTTCCCTTCATGATCAGTCAAATAAACGCTTCTAATCTTTCTGTAGATGTAATTTATCTTGGCTCGCCAGTCACGCGTTGTTTGTCAGCGCTGCGCCTCTGTTTCCGAGGTCATCGTGCTGCCACCTTTGTAGAGAGGGTGAAGTACTACAATTTTATAGTGTCATCACGTCCACAGTTGGTTTTGAGTTTAGTGAAACGATGTTTCAATGATTAAATTTTATTTTGAATGAGTGTTAAATACGTGCTAGTACGCTGCACTGAGTAAAGCAAGCAAGTTGTCCTAAAACGACTGATCACGAAAAAATGACAGCCAGAGAAGCCTCGTAATTGAATGTCTTCCGCAGTCCTCCTTATCACCGGAAATGAAATCCAGAAAGAAATGTATATATACATATATCTTCCGAGTCGCTCCCTGAAGGCAGTCGCCACCCAGAGCCACACCGATGGGGATGCTGCGAGCCGTGCTGCTGACGGGGTCTGTGCTGGTGCTGCTGGTGCTTCTGCCAGCCCCGCCCCAAGCCGAGGCCGCCGCAACGCGTGAAATCGTCAATGATCCAGGTAAGAGTTTAGTGTTGCAGTAACAGGAAAAGTTCCTGATCAGTAGCTTACAGTGATCTTGCTCTTCACCCTCCAACTGTTGCATTAAATCAAACAATAGTAAGAACAATACCTACTCGAAGTTCTGACGCAAGTGAAAGGACGCTGTGATGTATACTTTTGAGAACAGAGGTTGAAACCTTCTTTTTGTGTCACCAGACCACCCCAACACGTGCTTTATAAAGGAAGTTGGCATACGCGTGGAGGAGGGGCACAGCTTCCAGCTGCCGGGCTGCGCGGAGGTGTCCTGCGAGAAAGTTCCGGGAGTGGGCACGGCCATTACCTATGTCTCGTGAGTACACCGGACTTATGCAGCAGTCATATTTAAGCCATTAAAGTTTTCCTCTATCTTTTGATTTTCTCTTTTGACACATTTTCTCTCACAGATTGTGAATTAATAAATTAATGATATTTTTTATATATGTGTGTGTGTGTGTGTGTGTGTGTGTGTGTGTGTGTGTGTGTGTGTGTGTGTGTGTGTGTGTGTGTGTGTGTGTCTATATATATATATATATATATATATATATATATATATATATATATATATATATATATATATATATATATATATATATATATATATATATATATATATATATAAATAGATATATATATATATATATATATCTATATATATCGATATATAGATATATATATATATATATATATATATATATATTTATATATATATATATTTTTCTGTAATTGTCAATTCCTGACGTATCTGCTGTGATTCAGGTATCAGGACAAATTGTTTTCCTACCGCCTGCCCTTGACCGGTGCGGGGTCATCGCGCCGCCGCCTGGTTGCAGCGTCCTCCAGGACATGTCGCAGCCGTACCCGCAGTGCTGCGAGAAGGTGGTCTGCAACTAGCGGTGGCCGCCCCCGATAGAGCCCGCTGCCTGTGATGCTCTTACCGAACACCATCGTGCCTGACCTGACCTGACCCAACTCAGACCTGACCTTCTACCTGACCGAATTTTTGTCTTTTTTTGTTGCTAAAGATGATTAATCGTTGTAAATAGTATGTCTTTTTTTTAATACCAGACGCTTTCAAACCATAAAACAACAATACCACTACAAGTATTTTAATGACCCTAAAGGTTTGCGGAATCCAGCGAGGTGTTACGGTGCTCGCCACAGCCACGGGAAGGTAAGAAACGTGGTGGTGACGTTAGCTAAGAGCGATCCACCGCCGTCACGCCACGACCTTCACTTCACCTTGACGTGAGGGAGGACAGCACCTGGCAAGGGCTACCGGAAGTCGTCGCTGGACAAACACATCACATTTACATGACATCATACTCTCATCATCCCGATGCTGCACCTGACACCTGATGCTTATCTCCACGAGTTTCCTGTTTACTGTCTGGACTCGTAAGACACTCCTCCGTGCTTCACCCACTAAGTGTTGTCGCATATATATCTGTCATCATGGAAGTTAACCCGTCTGCTGCGATTGGCACGGATTTGGTTTTCACTGGTATCCTGGTAACATATACTTCCAGGTCTTTCTCTGCCTGTGTGGTGGATAGTGGAGTGTTTCCCATGTGGTATTGCCTGGTAACATACACCTCCAGGTCTTTCTCTGTTTCTGTGGTGGATAGTGGAGTGTTTCCCATGTGGTATTGCCTGGTAACATATACTCCCAGGTCTTTCTCTGCCTCTGTGGTGGATAGTAGAGTGTTTCCCATGTGGTATTGCCTGGTAACATACACTCCCAGGTCTTTCTCTGCCTCTGTGGTGGATAGTGGACTGTTTCCCATGTGTTACTGGAATGCTGGAATTCCCCTCCCAAGGTGCATGACTTTACATTTTCTTCATTGAAAAATTGTAGTAGCAACTTTTTGTTCCATTACTGTAGCTTGGTGATGTCTTCTTGTAGGAAATCCGCAGTCAAGGGGTTAAGAGACCAAAGGGACGCCCACGCAAGTTATGACTGGGGTTAGTCGATCGATCCTTCCGGGAGGGATTTAAGATTGATAGGCCGACTGGACCTTGTTCAAGTGAGTGAGTGATTGAGGTTAGGCGCCGCAAAAGCCAGGGTCGAGCTTGTTCAAGGGGACCGTCAGAAGTATGGGCGGCGAGTGAGTGAAGTGACGAGCCCCCGGAAGTATGCTCCCAGTTAGTAGTTAGAAATTATGAGCCAGAGCGAGGCGGTTCGAATCCCATTGGCGCCGCGTGACGTCAGGAATGGCATCCGGTCTTAAGGTCGTATTTTAAAACATTTCGTCGCCCAAGTTCACATATTTGACATGGCTTTCGTAGGAGCTGTAGGCCTTTCCAGGGGTAGTTTTATGACCCTGGTGGTAGTTTGACACTTCTTATGTGCCATGAGCCTTAAAAAAACACTCATGAAAAACAGATTGATCCCCTCTTTGACCTTTATAAATAGTTGATGTGAGAAGCGATGGTGTCTTAAATTACGGCCCTTAATTAACCCCCGAGCCACTACCCCTAAGGCATCGACCCTGCGTCAAGGTAAAGGCAAAGTTGGGAGTATATGCTATAACTGCGCGTGGCGGCGGTGCTCATCTCCGTTCCGTTGTCCTGTGGTGAGGGAGAGCCAATTAACCCGATACATGCCCTGAGTAACATCCGGGTGATTTGAAATAAGCATCCTAGTTACCACAATCTATCTTCCACAGGTTTCCCCAGGCACCCATTTATCATTTATCGACCATCCTGAGAGGACAGATAAATAACTGGATGGGCTGCACACCGACTCGTAGTTAGGGACGTTAACCACTATACCGCGGAGGCGAATGAACATTTGTATATAAACATGGGTAAGACCTGTCGACAAAAATCATCATCACTATCACCATCACCATTATCATCATCTGTTAAAAAGTCAGATTCTCGTATAATCTCCTAAGAGGGTGGACGGTCGATGATATGTTTCCAACTACTTCTGCCCCTTGCCCCAGCCTCTCCAATGCCCAATTCTGCCAATTTCTCTTCAACACACTGCCTCCACTCAATGCCCCTTGCCTCAGCCTCTCCAATGCCCAATTCTGCCAATTTATCTTCAACACACTGCCTCCACTCAATGCCCCTTGCCCCAGCCTCTCCAATGCCCAATTCTGCCAATTTCTCTTCAACACACTGCCTCCACTCAATGCCCCTTGCCTCAGCCGCTCCTATGCCCAAGGCTGCCAATTTCTCTTCAGCACCCTGCCTCCACTCACTGCCCCTTGCCTATGCCTCTACAATGCCCAATGCTGCCAATTTCTCTTCAACACACTGCCTCCACTCAATGCCCCTTGCCCCAGCCTCTCCAATGCCCAATTCTGCCAATTTCTCTTCAACACACTGCCTCCACTCAATGCCCCTTGCCCCAGCCTCTCCAATGCCCAACGCTGCCAATTTCTCTTCAACACACTGCCTCCACTCAATGCCCCTTGCCTCAGCCTCTCCAATGCCCAATGCTGCCAATTTCTCTTCAACACACTGCCTCCACTCAATGCCCCTTGCCTCAGCCTCTCCAATGCCCAATGCTGCCAATTTCTCTTCATCACACTGCCTCCACTCAATGCCCCTTGCCTCAGCCTCTCCAATGCCCAATGCTGCCAATTTCTCTTCAGCACACTGCCTCCACTCAATGCCCCTTGCCTCAGCCTCTCCAATGCCCAATTCTGCCAATTTCTCTTCAACACACTGCCTCCACTCAATGCCCCTTGCCTCAGCCTCTCCAATGCCCAATGCTGCCAATTTATCTTCAACACACTGCCTCCACTCAATGCCCCTTGCCTCAGCCTCTCCAATGCCCAATGCTGCCAATTCCTCTTCAACACACTGCCTCCACTCAATGCCCCTTGCCTCAGCCTCCAATGCCCAATGCTGCCAATTTATCTTCAACACACTGCCTCCACTCAATGCCCCTTGCCTCAGCCTCTCCAATGCCCAATGCTGCCAATTTATCTTCAGCACACTGCCTCCACTCAATGCCCCTTGCCTCAGCCTCTCCAATGCCCAATGCTGCCAATTCCTCTTCAACACACTGCCTCCACTCAATGCCCCTTGCCTCAGCCTCTCCAATGCCCAATGCTGCCAATTTATCTTCAACACACTGCCTCCACTCAATGCCCCTTGCCTCAGCCTCTCCAATGCCCAATTCTGCCAATTTCTCTTCAACACACTGCCTCCACTCAATGCCCATTGCCCCAGCAGATCCAATGCCCAAAGCTGCCAAGTACTCTTCATCACACTGCCTCCACTCAATGCCCCTTGCCTCAGCCTCTCCAATGCCCAATGCTGCCAATTTCTCTTCAACACACTGCCTCCACTCAATGCCCCTTGCCCCAGCCTCTCCAATGCCCAATTCTGCCAATTTCTCTTCAACACACTGCCTCCACTCAATGCCCCTTGCCTCAGCCTCTCCAATGCCCAATGCTGCCAATTTCTCTTCAGCACACTGCCTCCACTCAATGCCCTTGCCTCAGCCTCTCCAATGCCCAATTCTGCCAATTTCTCTTCAACACACTGCCTCCACTCAATGCCCCTTGCCCCAGCCTCTCCAATGCCCAACGCTGCCAATTTCTCTTCAACACACTGCCTCCACTCAATGCCCCTTGCCTCCTCTCCAATGCCCAATGCTGCCAATTTCTCTTCAACACACTGCCTCCACTCAATGCCCTTGCCTCAGCCTCCAATGCCCAATGCTGCCAATTTCTCTTCAGCACACTGCCTCCACTCAATGCCCCTTGCCTCAGCCTCGCCAAGGCCCAATGCTGCCAATTTCTCTTCAGCACACTGCCTCCACTCAATGCCCCTTGCCTCAGCCTCTCCAATGCCCAATTCTGCCAATTTCTCTTCAACACACTGCCTCCACTCAATGCCCCTTGCCTCAGCCTCTCCAATGCCCAATGCTGCCAATTTATCTTCAACACACTGCCTCCACTCAATGCCCCTTGCCTCAGCCTCTCCAATGCCCAATGCTGCCAATTCCTCTTCAACACACTGCCTCCACTCAATGCCCTTGCCTCAGCCTCTCCAATGCCCAATGCTGCCAATTTATCTTCAACACACTGCCTCCACTCAATGCCCCTTGCCTCAGCCTCTCCAATGCCCAATGCTGCCAATTTATCTTCAGCACACTGCCTCCACTCAATGCCCCTTGCCTCAGCCTCTCCAATGCCCAATGCTGCCAATTCCTCTTCAACACACTGCCTCCACTCAATGCCCCTTGCCTCAGCCTCTCCAATGCCCAATGCTGCCAATTTATCTTCAACACACTGCCTCCACTCAATGCCCCTTGCCTCAGCCTCTCCAATGCCCAATTCTGCCAATTTCTCTTCAACACACTGCCTCCACTCAATGCCCCTTGCCCCAGCCTCTCCAATGCCCAATTCTGCCAATTCCTCTTCAACACACTGCCTCCACTCAATGCCCCTTGCCTCAGCCTCTCCAATGCCCAATGCTGCCAATTTCTCTTCAACACACTGCCTCCACTCAATGCCCCTTGCCCCAGCCTCTCCAATGCCCAATTCTGCCAATTTCTCTTCAACACACTGCCTCCACTCAATGCCCCTTGCCTCAGCCTCTCCAATGCCCAATGCTGCCAATTTCTCTTCAGCACACTGCCTCCACTCAATGCCCCTTGCCTCAGCCTCTCCAATGCCCAATGCTGCCAATTTATCTTCAACACACTGCCTCCACTCAATGCCCCTTGCCTCAACCTCTCCAATGCCCAATGCTGCCAATTTATCTTCAGCACACTGCCTCCATGTCTCCCTTGGTCTGCCTGGTGGGTGGCGACAGGATGAAGATAGATACCTTTGAGTGCCAGAGTTCCAGAGTAGCTCAAAACACGGGAGGAATCAAAGAAGTGCCGAGGGTGAAGAAAAGCCACCACCCACCACATTTCCGAAACCGCAACGAACGATAGATACCTTCGAGTGCCAGAGTTCCAGAGTAGCTCAAAACACGAGAGGAATCAAAGTGGCGAGAGTGAAGAAAATCCGAAACCGCAACGAACTTAAGGGAAAGCGTTGACGTGTAAGACCAACAATACAGAGGCAAGAAGAGGTCCGGCCAATCACGAGGCACCAAGAGACGAAAAAAAAAAGTCGTATCACTGCGGAGGGTTTAGACAAATGAAGCAAAAAAGTTACCTGAGAGAAACTAGTATGTCTAGAGGAATACATATTTTTTCAGCGGTTTAGAAGGGGGTAGGAAAGGAAGCAACAACGACGTCAGGCTAGCCATAACCCAGAATAGATTAACCAACACGAACCAAAACATCAGAGTGCAAGACCTTTAGGGGAGAAACAGGGAAAGGAGGGGGAAGGTAAGGGTGGGTGGGGGGGATGGAGGGAAGGAGGAAGAGGGAAAGGAGGGAAAAGGAAAAGGAGGAAGGGAGCCGAGCCAGCTGACCCCCCAACTTCAAGAGGGAAGCGAACAACAAGACACCTCACCTACCTAAGTTAACCCTCTCTTCTGGCCACTCATTCCGTTTTCTTATACGAGGGAGAACTTAGCTGGCTTTTTTTGTTATTTACCTTTTGTTCTTGCCCTTGAGCTGCTTGCCTTTGCTGTGATAAAGTAAACTAAGCCAGAATATTAATGAACGGTGGCTTAAGAGGAGGTAGTTCTTCTTCTTCTTCGGTGATTTACCCCCTAAAAAGGGGGAACGGGCCTTTGTCTAGCGACGGCCCGTCGCAGGGGGGAGCCCGCCGCTGGCGTGCGGCGGGTGTGGGGAAGCCTCCGCCGCCGCCACAGCCACGAGTAAGAGCCGGCGAGCAGCGACGGAGGCACGGGCTCTCTGGGCAGGCGCCCAGCAGACACCCGTAGCTGACACGTGCGAGCAGCCGACTGGTCGACTTGACCACGGAGGATGACCCCACGGGTCCACCTCGCCTCCGTAGAAGGGCCACCCGGCTGCTCGCCCGAGGAGTGCTGGCGTTCCACTGGGAGGAGGTAGTGTGAATATGATTTATTTGGGTTTGAGAATATTAGGCAAAAAGGAGTTATAAAATGCGTTACGAGGTGTTTCATTACCAGATCTGAGTGGTATTAAAACTTTGAGGTTTGACGAAATTGGATAAAAAAAGGGAAGAAAAGGATGATCGGTGGGGGAGGAAAGAAACGATGATGACACCCCTCTCTCTCCCTCCAATCCCATCCCCTACCCTTCCCTCCCCTCTCCCTTGCCTCTCCCCCCCTTTCCCCCTACTCTCTCAGCCCCCCCCCCCCCCCCCTTCCACTACCCTCTCCGCCCCAACCCCCTACTCTGTTACGCCCCCTCCCCCTCCCCACTCCCCTCCCCTCCCCCCTTACATTCGAACCCACCCTTACACCATCCCATCCCTCCACCCCCTCCCACTCTCCCCGCGACTGGACACTCTCCCCCCCCGCAGCAGAGCAGAGGTGAAACCCAATTTATACTTATATCTTATTCGTTCTTAATCCCGATAAGAAAGATGAAACGCGGGAAGTTTTGCCGAAGCCCCCGACATAAATCTGCTGAACTTTTGATAGTCCGTCAGAGTTAGCGCCGTGACCTTTTGGAGGAGGAACAGGGAAGGGAGGGAGGAGGAAGAAGGGAATGGAGGGAAAAGGAAAGGGAAGGAAGAAAGGAAGAAGGAAGAAGAAGAGGAGAGAAGGAGTCAAAAAAGGAAGAAAGGAAGAATCAGAAAGAGAAGAATGGAGAGGAAGCAGAGACAGAATGACAAAAAAGGAACAGGCAAAAAGAGAATCCAGGAAAGCCACGAATCGATCAATAACACAAATGAAGGAAAGTATAAAAAAAATACCCGTGACAAATGAAGATGTGGGTCGCCCTTTGCTAATCCTAATACTGCCACCAATACCTTTATCTGTCACCTCACTGCTTGCCTTGTGTGACGAAAATGAGGTGAGGGAAAGAGAGAAAGAGAGAGAGAAAGGAAGAAAGAAAGACCGGGTGAGTGTGAAAGAGGAAATAAAAGATACAAGCAGACAGAGAGGAACAAAAAAGAGGAGGGACAAAGAACGTTAAGAAAGAGAAGGAAGGAGGAGGAAAATGTCAAAAAGAAGAAGAATACGGAAGAAGGGAGACGGAAACGCGGATATGAAGAAGCAGGATAAAGATGAGAAGGGAAGAAGGGGAGGGAAGGAGAAGGTGGAAGAAGGGAAGGGTAGGAGAAAGAAGGAAGAAGGGAAGGTAAAAGTGGAGGAGAAGAGCAATGAAGAAGGGAAGGCAGAAGGAAAGAAGGGGAGGAAGGGAAGGGAAGGGAAGGGAAAGGTATTAAAGGGAAGGGAAAGTAAGAGGAGGAAAGGGAAGGAAAGGGAAGAGAAGGGAAGGGAAGGGAAGGGAAGGGAAGGAAGGGAAGGGAAGGGGAAGAAGGAAGGGAAGGAAGGAAAGAAAGGAAGCAAACAAGGAAAAGAAAAAAGAAGTTAAGAAGAAAGAAAGACACACACACACACACACACACACACACACACACACACACACACACATGCATTCATTATCTTTCATCCTCATTCACACACTCCTCCAAAACTTCAGGACACAAACGAACCTCTTCTCGTTCCTCCTCCTCCTCCTCCTTAAACTTCCTCTTTCCTCTTCTCTCGAATTCGTTGTCGCAAAATTATTCGCCAACTTAAAATTTAAATTGAAACCATTAATAACGTGAACACTACAGAGAGAGAGAGAGAGAGAGAGAGAGAGAGAGAGAGAGAGAGAGAGAGAGAGTACTGCAGGAGGGGAGGGAAAGCGTTACAGTAGTCTGAAATTGGTGAACTGAGAGAAAGACACGAGAGCAAAATTAAATATGTATGAGAACTGCGAGTGTGTGTGTGTGTGTGTGTGTGTGTGTGTGTGTGTGTGTGTGTGTGTGTGTGTGTGTGTGTGTGTGTGTGTGTGTGTGTGTGTGTTTAGGTGTGTGACAAATAGAAAGACAAAGACAAAAATTATAAATGGTGGCAGAGGTGGGATCATATAATTCACACATCCCTAGATACATGATACCTACATACCAGTGCCTTACAAGAGTAGGCGTGTGCGTGTGCGTGTGTGTGTGTGTGTGTGTGTGTGTGTGTGTGTGTGTGTGTTTTGCAGATAAAGATGCAGCTCACGGGCAAAATTATAAACGAACAACAAAAATGCCGACTAAGCGCTGCTCCTATAAAGAAAACGGAACGAAAGGCCAGGAGAGAGGGTCACTTCATGCTCCCCTATCGAAAACAGGTCAAGTCGTAGGCAAGAGGAAATCCAGACAAAGGAAGGGCTGCTTCAGAGTTCCAGAGATAAATTAATTAGGAAGAAGTTAAAGAAAGAGATATAATACTGAAGGAAGACGGTAATGAGATCTTGGCTTGTAAGAACAGAGAAGGGGATATAAGACTACAAGGTTAAGAGAACTGAATTACGACGAAAAGAAGTTAAAGAAAAAGAAGTATTAGTAAAAGAAGACATTTAGATGATAATACAGAAAGAGAAACTGGAAAATGATGATGAGACGAATTAGAAAGACGAAGAAGGGAAGGCGATAGAAATGAGGTGAATAGGAAATGAGGGAAGGCGAGGGTCGAGGGATGTGGACCAAGAGTTAAAAAAAGAGAATGAAAGTGAATTGCATAGTGAAAGTTTGCTGGAAATGAGGGACCTTGATGTGTGTGTGTGTGTGTGTGTGTGTGTGTGTGTGTGTGTGTGTGTGTGTGTGTGTGTGTGTGTGTGTGTTTAAGTGTGTGACAGACAGATAGACAAAAATCATAAATGGTGGCAGCGGTGGGATCATATATTTCACACATTCCTAGATACATGACACCTACATACCAGTGCCTTACAAGAGTGTGCGTGTGCGTGTTTTTCTTTTTTTTTTACAACAAAGGAGGCAGCTCAAGGGCACACAAAAAAAGAAAACAATAACAAAAAAAAGCCCGCCACTCGCTGCTCCTAAAAAAGAAACAAAAGAGGTGGCCGAAAACAAGATCATATACGGGAGGAGAGGTGTCCTGATACCCTCCTCTTGAAAGAGTTCAAGTCGTAGGCAGGAGGAAATACAGATGAAGGAAGATTGTTCCAGAGTTTACCAGCGTGAAGGATGAAAGAGTGAAGATGCTAGTTAACTCTTGCATAAGGGGTTTGGACAGAATAGGGATGAGCATGAGTAGAAAGTCGAGTGCAGCGGGGCCACGGGAGGGGGGGAGGCATGCAGTTAGCAAGTTCAGAAGAGCAGTCAGCGTGGAAATATCGATAGAAGATAGAAAGAGAGGCAGCATCGCGGCGGAATTTAAGAGGTAGAAGACTATCAGTATGAGGAGGAGAGCTGATGAGACGAAGAGCCTTAGCCTCCACTCTGTCCAGAAGAGCTGTGTGAGTGGAGCCCCCCCACACATGAGATGCATACTCCATACGAGGGCGGACAAGGCCCCTGTATATGGACAGCAACTGTGCAGGGGAGAAGAACTGGCGGAGACGGTACAGAACGCCCAGCCTCGAGGAAGCTGATTTAGTAAGAGATGAGATATGAAGTTTCCAGTTGAGATTTTGAGTTAAGGATAGACCGAGGATGTTTAGTGTTGAGGAAGGTGATAGCTGGGTGTTGTCAAAGAATAGGGGATAGATGTTTGGAAGATTGTGTCGAGTGGATAGGTGGAGAAACTGTGTTTTTGAGGCGTTGAAGGACACCAGGTTCTTCTTGCCCCAATCGGAAATAATAGTAAGGTCTAAGGCTAAGCGTTCTGCAGCCTCCAGCCTTGAGTCATTAAGTTCCTGTAGGGTGGGTCTTCTATTAAAAGAAGTTGAATAATGTAGAGTGGAATCATCGGCGTAGGAATGGATAGGACAGTTCGTTTTGGAAAGAAGATCATCAATGAACAACAGAAAAAGAGTGGGAGATAGGACAGAACCCTGTGGGACACCACTGTTAATAGATTTAGGGGAAGAACAGTGACCGTCTACCACGGCAGAAATAGAACGGTCAGAAAGGAAACTGGAGATAAAGGTACAGAGAGAAGGATAGAAACCGTAGGAGGGTAGTTTGGAAAGCAAAGATTTGTGCCAGACCCTATCAAAAGCTTTTGATATGTCCAGCGCAATAGCAAAAGTTTCACCGAAACGGCTAAGAGAGGATGACCAAGAGTCAGTTAAGAAGGCTAGGAGATCACCAGTAGAACGCCCCTTGCGGAACCCATACTGGCGATCAGATAGAAGGTTAGAAGTGGAAAGGTGCTTTTGAATCTTCCGGTTAAGGATTGATTCAAAAGCTTTAGATAGACAAGAAAGTAAAGCTATAGGACGGTAGTTTGAGGGATTGATGCGGTCACCCTTCTTAGGAAGAGGCTGTATGAAGGCATACTTCCAGCAAGAAGGAAAGGTAGATGTTGACAGGCAGAGGCGAAAGAGTTTGACCAGGCAGGGTGACAGCACGGAGGCACAGTTTTTAAGGACAATAGGAGGCACTCCATCAGGTCCATAAACCTTCTGAGGATTGAGGCCAGAGAGGGCATAGAAAACATCATTTTGAAGAATCTTTATAACAGGCATAAAGGAGTCAGAGGGGGGATGAGTAGGAGGAATATGCCCAGAATCGTCCAGAGTGGAGTTTTTAGAAAAAGTTTGAGAGAAGAGTTCGGCCTTAGAGATAGATGAGACGGCAGTGTTGCCGTCAGGACTGAGGAGTGGAGGGAAAGATGAAGAAGTGAAGTTGGAGGAGATGGTTTTGGCTAGATGCCAGAAGTCACGGGAAGAGTTAGAGAAAGCAAGGTCTTGGCATTTTCTATTAATGAAAGAATTTTTTGGTTAGTCGGAGAATAGATTTGGCACGATTTCGGACAGAAATGTAAAGTTCATAATTAGCATTAGTTTGAAGGCTCTGGTACCTTTTGTGAGCTACCTCTCTATCGTTGACAGCACGAGAACAAGCGTGATTAAACTAAGTCTTTTAGCGTGAGGAGAGAAAGAACGAGGAATGTATGCCTCCATTCCAGAGACAATCACCTCTGTGATGCGCTGAGCACACACAGAGGGGTCTCTATCCTGGAAACAATAATCATTCCACGGGAAGTCGGAAAAGTACATCCTCAGGTCGTCCCACCGAGCTGAAGCAAAATGCCAGAAGCATCGCCTCTTCGGTGGGTCCAGAGGGTGTACAGGAGCGATAGGACAGGATGCAGAAATAAGATTGTGATCGGAGGAGCCCAACGGAGAGAACAGTTTGACAGAATAAGCAGAAGGGTTTGAGGTATGGAAGAGGTCTAGAATGTTGGGCCGATCTCCAAGACGGTCGGGAATACGTGTAGGGTGCTGGACCAACTGCTCTGGGTCGTTGAGGATAGCAAAGTTGTAGGCTTGTTCACCAGGATGGTCAGTGAAAGAGGATGAAAGCCAAAGCTGGTGGTGAACATTGAAATCTCCTAGGATGGAGATTTCAGCGAAGGGAGAGTGGGTCAAGATGTGCTCCCTTTTAGAATTCAAATAGTCAAAGAATTTTACATAGTTGGTAGAGTTAGGTGAGAGATAAACAGCACAGATGTATTTAGTAATAGAATGACAATGAAGTCTTAGCCAGATGGTGGAAAATTCAGAAGAGTCAAGGTCGTGGGCACGAGAGCAAGTGATGTCGTTGCGCACGTAGGCGCAACATCCAGCTTTGGATTGAAATTTAGGATAGAGATAGTAGGAGGGAACAGAGTAGAGATTGCTGTCAGTAGCCTCAGAAACCTGTGTTTCGGTAAGGAAGAGAAGGTGAGGTTTAGAGGAGGAGAGATGATGTTCCACAGAATGAAAATTAGAGCGAAGACCGCGAATGTTGCAGAAATTGAGAAGAAAGAGGTTCGAGGAGTTATCAAGACACCTCTCGGGTCGGCAGCCAGAAGGGGAGTCATCCCTGGGGGAGTTTGTGGTCCCCGAGGCTTGGTGTAGGTGCGCCATTTTGAAATTTTAATTTTGGGAAAAGGTGTATATGTTGTGTGAATGTAGTGTGGTGTGGATAAAGAGAGGATCTGTCTTTAGAGAGCATGCTGAACTACTCTCCGGTGTTGGTGAGACAATAGGGAAACGGTTAGTGAGGACATGGGAAGGGTCTTTGGAGGGCTTCAGCTCCCTTCTCACCTCCCATATATACCTCACCGGGAGTGGCTTGCGCCCGTTCGGTAGGTGTGTGTGTGTGTGTGTGTGTGTGTGTGTGTGTGTGTGTGTGCAAGAAACAGATAACAGCCGCGTCAAGGTTCACGGCTGTAATGCTAATGCGGACATTCATCTCAATAAGCGAGATTAAACGCCTGCCTAGAAGAAATAATAACATGACGGCGTTCAACAAATTTGGGCGATCCAGGCATATTTATGGGCGGATCATTAGCGCGGGGGATTGATGAGTGCACGAAGCCCCAACGCATGCTGGGAAGAGATTACCCGCCGCTGATACACGACTGAGGGGGAAAATCTACAAGCGAAAATATCATCTCAGGGTTAACTAAAGGTGACTGGCAGACTGTTTTGTTGTACCTTGTGTCCTCTGTAGTGAACTCTATGCCCTCAATAACTGATAGAATTAGGGATGTGCTGTTGATCACGACAATGGTTAACGACAAAATTATCTCTCTCTCTCTCTCTCTCTCTCTCTCTTTTTAAATATGTCAAGACGAAGGCAAGGAAATGATCGTTGCAATGGTTAATGGTCAATGAAAAAGAGTTCCTATTCCTCAAACTATCGGCTTATAGCTTTACCTTTCTGTCTCTCCAAAGCTTTTGAACCTATCTCTTTGTCTCTTCTCCTACATATGTTGAAATGGAGGCGACTAAATGATCGTGGAAATGGTTAATGGTCAATGAAAAAGTTCCTATTCCTCAAACTACCGGCTTATAGCTTTACCTTTCTGTATATCTAAAGCTTTTGAATCTATCTCTTTCTCTCCTTCTTCTACTGTGTTGAAATGGAGGCGAGTAAATGATCTTGGTAAAAGTTTAGTGAGAATTTTTTTTATCTCAGTGTCTCTCTTCAACATGTCTAAATGGAAGCAAATTCACGAACCAACATAATTACACAGGAGTAAGTGTTCCTCTTCACTCACGTTCTAAAGCTGATGAACATTTTCCTGATATGCGACGACATTAATCATGAGAAGTTAAGAAAAACGAGGAATTTAATGGCTCGCCTAACTATTCAAATTGGAAATGAACTCTGTCTGCACTGCTCTAAGTTTTGACGAAATTCATGAAAGACAAACCTCATCTAGTTTCTTATATCGCCTACCAACATTCTCGTGCCCACAGATTTGGAAACATAGACAAATACAGATACAGCCAAGATAGAAAAATAGGTTAACAGATAAGATAAATAAATGTATAAGTTGGAAAGTTTCGTTTAGTCGGCGCAACATCTGTGGTCATATGCCGGAGAGAGACAGAAGGGGAAGGAATTATAGGAGAAGGGAACAGATCGATTAATACCTGGTACCCATTCACTGCTGGGTGGACGGGGGCGTAGGGTATCGGAAAAGCCGCCCAAATTTTTCCACTCCGCCCGGGAATCGAACCTGGGCTCTCTCGGTTGTTAGCCAAGTGTGCTAACCACTGCACCACGAAGCCCTCAAATAAATGTATAGTTAGATAGATAACCAGATACATAGATGGATAGATGGAAATGACAATATTGATAAGTGAGTTCTGCATTTTTATAAGGTTCGATGGACAGTATTTAATTCAGGAAAGTCAAACCTCACGTACGGTCTATTATCACGTACTTACAAATAAAGATAAAGAGATAACCAGATAAACATGATTAGAAATATAAATAGATGGATGTGTAAATAAACTGATATATAGTTGGATAGATACAGGCAAACAAAACACAGGAAGATAAAAACATATTTACACAACAAAACAGAAGAGGGGTCAACATTCTCGTGTCCGTCAGTCAGGAAAGATAGACAAATAAAGATAGCTAGACATAAAACAGGTAAACAGATAAGACAGGTAGACAAACACAAACAGGAAGATAAAAGCATATTTACACAACAAAACAGAAGAGGGGTCAACATTCTCGTGTCCGTCAGTCAGGAAAGATAGACAAATAAAGATAGCTAGACAGAAAACAGGTAAACAGATAAGACAGGTAGACAAACACAAACAGGAAGATAAAAGCATATTTACACAAAAAAAAACAGAGGCAGGGTCAACGTTCTCGTGTCCGTCAGTCAGGAAAGATAGACAAATAAAGATAGATAGACAGAAAACAGGTAAACAGATAAGACAGGTAGACAAACACAAACAGGAAGATAAAGACATATTTACACAAAAAAAAGAGGCAGGGTCAACATTCTCGTGTCCACCAGTTTGAAAACATAAACAAATAAAGATATAGCCTAGACAGATAAACAAGTAAACAGATAAGACAGGTAGACAGACAAACACAAAATAGGAAGATAAAGACATATACACAACAAAACAGAAGCGGGGTCAACATTCTCGTGTCCGCCAGTCAGGAAAGATAGAAGCCTCCGCGTTAAGACCCCAGGACGCACGGACGGCCAGGAGGGGTGAGGCTTGGCCGGCGTGAGCTGCATCGCTGACCAGGGAAGGTCCTCACTCAAACCTTTGCTTGTGATGAGAACCAGTAAAGCTGTCGACCCCGCATTGAGTTACCCTTCTGACGATCATCTAGTCTTTATTTCTACAGCAAAGGGAGGCAGCTCAAGGGGAAAAACTGAGATAGCAACAGATACAGCCCGCTTGATGCTGCTCCGAACATCAGCAGAAAGAGCGAGAGGTCAAAAGCGAGATCAATTTCGGGTGGAGAGATGTCAGATACTCTCCTCTTGAACGGGTAGTGCTTGCTTTAAATGTATTCCCCGGCGAGTATGTGGTGAGGTATTGTTTTGAGTTTGGTGTGTGGCAATGTTATGAAAAGAGGAGAAAAAAAAAGCATTAGTAGTGTGTTTTAACTTATGATAGGGAATAGTTTGGTTGTTTTTAGTGTGTGTGTGTGTGTGTGTGTGTGTGTGTGTGTGTGTGTGTGTGTGTGTGTGTGTGTGTGTGTCAGTATATATGTCTGTCTGAGGAGGAGGAAGAAGAAGAAGAACAAGAACAAGAACAAAAACAACAAGAACAAGAAAATAAGAAAAAAAGCAACACAGAATAAGAAACAAAAATAAACAAACAGAAAAAAAGGGAAAAGAAAAAAAAACAGGAATAAAACCAACAACCTCGACACTAAACCCACAAAACTCCACATCACCTCCCCCACCCCACACACACACACAAGTAAGTACGATAACATAACAAGAAAAAAAACCCAAAAAAGAAAAGGAGGAAGAAGATCACGAACCCAAAAAACAACAACAACAATCACAACAGCCAGGACTCCAAACCTACAACTCCACCACATCACAACCTTCCCAAAAGCCCCTCAAGGAAGATACGAGTAATTCACCAAACCGCCCGATAAGATATGATGGAGCGGACCAGGCATGTATTTGTTTCCGCGGCCCCCTGTTAATATCACTTTGCAGGCAGACTCATTAATGCCGCCTAACCCATTAATCGGGAGTGACATAAATCAGCCAGACATCGTAAGGCCACTCGGGGCAAGGGATGGAGGGTCAATATTTGCAAGTGACCGTCCGGGCTTCAAATTAGGACAGCAAAGCGGGCCAGTGGTAAAGTAGTGTGAGGTTGCTTTGGTTATTGTTGAGATGCGGTCAGAATTCTCTCTCTCTCTCTCTCTCTCTCTCTCTCTCTCTCTTTCAAATTCTTTTAATTTTATTTTTCTCCTTTTCTTTTCTAATAATTTCTTTTTTCTCTCTTCTCTTCCTTACCCTTCCCTTCCCTTCCCTTCCCTTAATTTCCCTGTCCTGCCCTACCCTTCCCTTTCCTTCCTTTCCCTTCCCTTCCCTTCTCTTCCCTTCCCTTCCTTTCCCTGCCCTGCCCTACCCTTCCTTTCCCTTCCCTTCCCTTCCCTTCCCTGCCCTGCCCTTCCCTTCCTTTCCCTTCTCTTCCTTTCACTTCCCTTCCATTCCTTTCCCTGCCCTGTCCTTCCCTTTCCTTCCCTTCCCTTCCCTGCCCTTCCCTTCCTTTCCCTTCCCTTCCCTTCCCTACCTTCTCTTCTCTTCCCTTCGTTCCCTCGCCGTTCTCTTCTCGTCTTCCTTCCCTTCCCTTCCCGTCTTCCCTTCTTCCCTTCTCTCACTTCAGTTCTCTTCTCTCCCCTTCTACTTCCCTCTTCTCTCCCCCTCACTCTCTTGGTCCAAAAAAAAAAAAAAAAAGCATACACAAGCTATACTTTTTTCCAACCCACCCACTCCATTAATCAAGCGAGTGAAAAGGGCAAGAGGCGAGCGACGAGGAGCGAAAACACAGACACAGTTGTTCCCTTCAGGGGCGATGAATTGCACGAGGAACAGGCAAATAAGAGCAAGCCAAAATGGCCCACGGCACAATACTAGCGGAAACACTAACTGGGCTGGAGGAGGAGATGGCGTACAAAAACACACACACATACACATACACGCACACACACCCCACTCACCACCCCACCCACCCACACACATACACAATCATCATATTTGTTTTGTACAGCAAGGGAAGCAGCTCAAGGGCAAAAGACAAAAACACAGCAACAAAAACTCCCGCTAGACGCTTCTCCAATAAAGGAAATCAGAACGAAAGGCCAAAAAAGAGGTCAGTTTTTGGTGAATATGTGTCTTGATCCTCTCCTCTTCATCAACATCGTCTATCATCATAATCAACAGCCTTTCCCAATGTTCTTTACCTCCTCGGTCTGATACCTGTCTACTCATTCTCCCGTCCTGTTCCGGTAAAGGCTCTAATTCCATTCCTCCGTCTGGTATTCATCTGTCTCTCTTAATCTCTTTAAAAAAAATTCTAAACATCATCTATCATCATCAATACACTTTCCCAATATTCTTCACCTCTTCGATTTGATATTTGTCTACTCATTCTCCCGTCCTCTTCCGGTGAAGGCTCCAATTCCATTCCTCCGTCTTGTTTTCATCTGTCTGTCCTAATCTCTTTAAGCTGTCCATCCGTCATCACTTCTACACAGATATGACCCGCCCTAGCCCATACATCATTCCTAACAAAACAATGAACTGTCATTTATTCCGTAATGAATGCACCATTGCGACACGACACTGTTATTGTAGTTTAATAAAAGTGACCGTTCAATCCACAATGATGGCCCGGAAAGTTTTTTGGAAAGTTTCGTTTAGTCGGCGCAACATCTGTGGTCATATACCGGAGAGAGACAAAAGGGGAAGGAATTATAGGAGAAGGGAACAGATCCCAGGAGACGGGACACGACCCCCGATTAATACTTGGTACCCATTCACTACTGGGTGGACAGGGGCGTAGGGTATCGGAAAAGCCGCCCAAATTTTTCCACTCCGCCCGGGAATCGAACCCGGGCTCTCTCGGTTGTGAGCCGAGTGTGCTAACCACTGCACCACGAAGCCCCCGTGCGGGTCGTGGCTCACAATCTAACCACTTAATCCTCTTCTAATTATTCCCAGTGTATATCCCGGCAAAATGTATGACGATTTCGTGACTGTATTACACCCAACCTAGCAGTATCAGGACACCTCTTCTCACGTAATTGACTGCTCTTTCGGCCACCTCTTCGATTTTTTTTTACAGGAGCAGCGAGTAGCGGGCTTTTTTTATTGTTTCCTTTTTTTGTGTGCCCTTGTGCTGTCACCTTTGCTGTAAAAAAAAAAATGGGTCGAATTCTGAACTTATTTACAGTGCAGGAACATGCGGGCCGGAAAGAGCATCAAACCGTAGCATGGAGAGCCTAATGCTGTTGTATAGTTGACGCGCAATGTGTAAACTTGTTATTGTCGCGTGCAAGCCGCCGTGTTTTGGCCGTACGGTTCATCAGGCCGCCGTGCACACCCAATCAAAGTGTCCACGTCATTGTATGGGAAAACAGTTCATAATAATAATCATCTGCCCACCTGTGAAAGCTGTTGTTGTTGTCGTTGTTGTTGTTGTTGTTGGTGGTGGTGGTAGTCATTGTTGTTGATATGCTGTCCTGTTGTTTTTGTCATCTTTGAAACTCTTGTCGTTATTTTCTTTTGCTGAGGTGAAAAAAAAGGACAACAGAATTAATATCATGGCTAATTAATGTCTATTGAACTTATTACAGATAAACAATGAATGGAAGCAAGGTAGATTGATATGTGTAAGTCTAAAGGTCTCTCATTATCTATTTACCAGTATCTATCTATCTATCCATCTGTGTGTGTCTTTTACCATATAGGAGGCAGGTCAAGGAGAAAAAAAAAAGAAAAAAAAACTCCTGCTGGCGCTGCTCCTTAAAAAGTGTAGCTACATTGAGAGATTCCCAGAAGACAAGATTCGAAAAAAGGTGATGAGGTCGTGGGCGAGAGGAAAGACGGACGGATAAATGCTGAAGAAGTGGAGATTATTTAATAGATATAGACAAACAGACAGAGACAGATAGATAGATAGATTGATAGATAGATAGATATAGATATTGATATAGATAAAAAGATAGGTAAGTACGCGCAAATATAATAATAAAGAGGAGAGAGATAACAAAATAAAGAAAAGGGAAAGAAAAGGAAAATATATAAAAGAAATACGAAGAGGGAAAGAAAAAGGAAATAAATAATATATAAAACAAAGAAGAGGAGAGAATGGAGATAAGAATATGAAAAAGAGAGAAAGGAAGAGCATTAGAAAGAGAAAAAAGAGAAGGGAAAATATGAAAAAAGGAAAGAAAAAATAGAAAGGAAAAAAGGAAACGGACATCAAAAAGAAAAAAAAGAAAAACCAAAAAAACAAACCGAAACAAATAATTGAGGACACGAAGGAGGCGAAGAGGAATAACATCAATGGCATAACACAACAACAAGGACAAAGTTTCAAGAGGAGGAGGGCAAAACAAACTATACGAGCTGTTCCCAAGACACCGATCACACGGCCCACTGCCTCCCATCCAGGCGGCCGCAACAACCTCCCCGGGACTCACGCTCCGACGACCCACAACCACTGTTTACGATTGACGAGACTCCTGAACCTTCGCTTTCTTCCCCTCGTACCGTCGATGTGTCCCTTCTACCTCCCCGTGAGTGACCGTGAGGGAATAGATATACTTGTACTTCCAGATGAGATTGTTTTATTTCTTGTTGATATTGATAAGTTTAGAGCAAAAGACAACACCAACAACCTTCGCTTTGTTCCCTTCGTACCGTCGATATGTCCCCTCTACCGTCTCGTGAGTGACCCTGAGGCAATAGATATACTTGTACTTCCAGATGAGATTGTTTTATTTCTTGCTGATATTGATAAGTTTAGAACAAAAGACAACACCAACAACCTTCGCTTTGTTCCCTTCGTACCGTCGATGTGTCCCTTCTACAACCTCGTGAGTGACCCTGAGGCAATAGATATACTTGTACTTCCAGATGAGATTGTTTTATTTCTTGCTGATATTGATAAGTTTAGAACAAAAGACAACACCAACAACCTTCGCTTTGTTCCCTTCGTGCCGTCGATGTGTCCCTTCTACAACCTCGTGAGTGTAATAGATACAATTGTACTCCCAGAGGACACTGTTTTTCGTGTTGACTTTGATAAGTTTAGAGCAAAAGTCATAGCCCTCCTGTTAACTCACTACTGCAAGCACTTTCCCTAAAAACTACCCACATGCTGTCCTGAAGACCACCCATCAACCCGGACTCTAGAGGAAGCCGTCCAAGCGAATCAAGAACGAGTTCCGGGGGACAGCATGAGCCAATGCAAGATGGCGCCACTATAAACACTCGCCTGCGCCAGAACGGGCTGGGCCGACCATCAGGCCCCACCTGGAAGATGCCTACCGGCGCAAAAGGCAACGACGTAAAAAAAAAAAATAAATAAATAAACTGACTGAGCGATGTAATACTGAAGAAGGGGTTGCAATCCTGACAGTTCACTTTCATTTTCCAGATATAGCGACGACAAACTGCATCCTCTTTTAAAGTTTGCCGAGCACATTGAACTAATCTGAGACTGTCACTGTGTAAACTCACGGGTACATCCAAGGTCTTTCAATTTCCCCAAGAAGAAACAGTAAGGTTACGTCTCGAGATTCTCCTTGACCTGAAATGACGCTTGAGCTCAGCCACAACAAACTTATGTTCAATTGCAAGTAATTTTGCGCTCCAGAAAAGCTTGAAGATCTAAACTTCTAAAGGATCATCCAATGAGTACTTACGAGGATTTGCTTAAGCTCTACAATGGCCAGCCTCTGATACCAAAAACCTCATACCAGATTGCTATTGTTGCTACTACTACTACTACTACTACTACTACTACTACTACTACTACTGCTACTACTACTACCACCAATATGTTCTTTTTTTGTCATCACTATAACCAGAAATATATATAAGTACACAAGCAGAAATACATACATATACACACAGAATTTAGCAAGCACACACACACACACACACACACACACACACACACACACACGAGCCCACCCTCACCCCAGCACCTGACCTCACACACGCACAGTTCGCTCCTACAACCAGAGAGCATAAATGTGTTGATCAAAGGAGGCCGAGCGCGTACAGTCACCCAGTGGACAATAGCCTACCACGCTGACAGTCGCACTTCACCTGGTCGCATTAGGCCCGCCGCCACATGCCAGCTGCGTCAGGCTACCTCACTACAAAGGGAAATCCAGCGATGCATTGCCCTTCTGACACACGGCTCGCAAAGGACACGTGAGGAAGAAGAGGAGGAGGAGAAGGAGGTGAAGGACGAAGAGAAGAAGAAGGAGGAAGAGGAGGAGAAGGAAGAAGTAGGAAATGGAAAAGGAGGAGGAGAGAAAGAGGTGAAGGAAGAAGAGGTGTAAAGGGAAGAGGCGAAGAAGGAAGAGATGTAGAAGAGGTGTGGGAAAAACAGAAGTAGGAAGAAGAAGTGAAGGAAGAACAGATGTAGAAGGAAGATAAGAAGGAGGTAGGAGAAGAAAGAGATGTAGAAGGAAGAGGAAGAGGCAAAGGAAGAGAAGGAGAAGGAAGAGGAATAGGAGGAGGGCCGAGTTTACCTCCTACTCGACCCTCGACGCTCACTGGCTCACGGATCAAAGTCAGCTTCGGGTTGGCGTCTCAAAGCGCGCGAACACAACAAAGGACGCGACGCCGACCCGAGTCGCCTTGATGCCTCCTGTCGCGCGTTCTCACCCGCTCCTCGCCACCAATCGACCGTTTCTTATCTCTAAACGTAATGAATTGTCCCTAGATCAAAGAACGTTTAAGTGCATACTTCTACTAAATATACGAGATCCTAACGCCCTTTTGCATTAAAACTCTTCAGTGAAACGCTTACTTTCTTCAACGATGACAACGATGACAATGCAGAAAGATATAGTTTTCGTTTGCTGTGAGAAACGATGACTGTCATTTTTCGTTTGTTTTCTAAAGTAATCAGTCACAAAGTATATATTGAAGTCATTGCATTGGTGACATTGTTTTTGGCCTAAGAGAGCACGTTGCCATCAGTCGCTATATACAAATACAGAGATTGCTCACTGCCTTATTCATACTGAAAGCACGACTGTCTGTTTGAAAGGATTCGTAAAGTTGTATCCTTCATCAAAACATTTTGCTACCACGTATGTAGCAAGCAGAATGTTTGCTACGACCTTAAGTTATGGTAAGTGCAACAGCATGCCCGCAATTCTGGTAAAACCCAAATGGACTGCCTGCCGTGCATCACCAGAATATTCAGTTATTATGTATTTATTTGGAAGAAGTTACTACAGCGTCTGCACTTCTCCAACGATACTCAAAATTGATTTGCTCTCTTTTTCACAGTCTAATTCAGAACATGAACGAAACACATCACACAAATAAGTGATGAGGAAATTTAGCGTCAGTCGAGCACATTCTTGCAGGCAGGAAAATGGTTTTAGAATTTAGCTTAATAATACAGAATAAGCGAATTAGTGGAATTGTAAGAAAACGAGAAAGGAAGGAAATGACAAATTAAGTTAAATTGAATTGATAGGAGAAAAGGCACCATAGAAGTGGCCGTAAACTAACAAACAACATACGAGAGACATTAAAAAGAAGGGCAGAGATATGAGAGAGATCGTCAAAGCAACAATATAGACGAAAAATAGCAAAATCAAATACACTATTGATAATATTTAGCAACAGGAGAGGCGGTGGTGGCTGGAGTGAGGCCGCTATGCTAAGCTAATCAATCCCCAGATGGCTGATAACTTAAAAAATCCATCTTCTAGGCTAGTCTGTCAAATCAAACACACACAAAAAAATAAGATAACTACAGCTTCACAAAGGATATCAAGCTAACAACGAACACATGGATAGGTAGATAGTTCCCGGGTATGGACTAGGCTATGACCAAGTAATAAATCCCTAGTCGGCTGATAACTGCAAAAATGCATCTCCTAGGCTAGTCTGTCAGATGAATCAAACACTCACTAAAAAATAAGATAAAAAATAAGATAACTACAGCTTCACAAAGGATATCAAGCAAACAACGAACACATGGATAGGTAGATAGGTCTTAAGTATGGATAGGTACTACACGCCACTATGCCCCGCCGAGCCACCCACCTCCGCTTAACCTTCCCGCCGCCACCTTGTAATTTATCCACCTGTATCTACGCCATCCTTGGGCTTACCTGTCACCTGATTACCTCCTGGCCACGCCGAAGCCTTAGCAAACACGATAATGAGGTCGAGGATCGCGCACGTCAAACGACACTTAAAAAAACAATGGGTAAAATAAATCACTGACGGCTGACATGTCCTCTCTCCCGCCCCTCCTCGCCGCTGTGTCCACGCTCCGGGGCCTCGTGTGAGCTGCCGCGATGACGTCACAGTTCACGCCAGTCCCCGACCAATCACAAGCCTTCTTTTCATCCCAACCCCGCCCTCGTGATCTTAGGGTTTGATATTTTACAAGACTATTATAATTAAGTTTTTTTTCATATATCCTTCGTGTGATTTTGATATATTACAAATAGTTACAGGAAGAACACTGTTGCTATTGGAAGTCACGTGGGCTGCGGTTTCTATGGTAACGAGATACACGAACTTAAAGAAAACGAGAGACATGTTCTAGGGAATACTATCTCAAACACGCACACACCTGAACTATTCTTTACTTCAGTGACAGACTAACCAAAGCACAGATATCATAGTTATTTCTCACTCCGCGGGGCTTTTTTTTTTTTTTTGTTGTTGTTTCTCTCTTTGCGTGTGTGTGTGTGTGTGTGTGTGTGTGTCCTTCCTCATCACGAGCTTTTTTCTTTTTTTTGTATGTATATGAGTTCGCTTTCCCATCACGGTAGTTCAGTAATGCCGTAAATGTATTGGTGCCGAAGACGAGGCGGCGCTACGACCAACTATGCCGTGGTGGAACGTGCGTCTACAAGTGTGTCTCTGAGCGCACAAACTCGTCACGGTGGACACTACATTTGCCTTGCCTTCCGTCCACTCCACTCGCCTAGCGCTCTACCGATGGCCAGTGGAATGTGTGGGTGTGGGGTGGGTGTGGGTGAGTGGGTGGGCTGTGAGTGTGGATGGGAGGGGGAGGAGGGGAAGGGGTGAATCCATCGAACAAATCATAAGTCAACCAAAACCTCAAATATTCTCTTCAGCATTATGGAGCTTACGAAGTCACCCACAATACCACCAGTCTGTTTTCAGTTAGTAAATTACAAGTCCTATCGATTATGGGGTACTTTAAAAACACATATTCTAAAAACTATATATTCAACTTTTCCCTCCAAACTTTTTACCAGTGAATGCAAGACCGCCGACAGCATAACAGCTCCAGCCTGACAGTAACCCGCTGCCAGTGTGCGAGGGAGACGAGCCTCGGGCAGACGTGAAGGGGTTAACAATGTTAGGGTCTGAGGCAACACGCAGACATGCTCGAGCTGTTTGGCTGGGAGGGAAGCCGCGAGGAGAGAGGAAGCGTTGTGAGCCTCGCCAGTCAACGCGGTACACAACTTTTGTAATTCTTTTCCCTTATGCTTGCACGGCCGATATGTAGATTTGTGTTTACTGTCTGTTATTTTTCATTGGTTTTGTTGAAGGAGGAATATTTTTTGTTATTTTTCATTGGTTTTGTCAAAGGAGGAATATTTTTTGTATTTTTGTTATTTTTTCATTGTTTTGTTAAAGAAGGAATATTTTTTGTTATTTTTTTTTGTTATTTTTCATTGGTTTTGTCAAAGAAGGAATATTTTTTTTTCATTATTTTTGTTAGGAAATGAATATTTTTTGGTTATTTTTTGGTTATTTTTATTGTTTTTTGTTCTTGTTTTTTATGAATATTCTTGTTAATTTTAATGCTTTCGTCGAGCAAGGAATCTTTTTGTTATCTTTTATTGTTTTTGTTAATTAAGGACGGCATATGTTTGTTTGTTTTTGTTATTTTCTATTGTCTTTGTTAAGGAATGAATCCAAACACTAAATAAAATGGCAACAGCATCTCTCCATAACCACATCTCACACTGGGCATATGGTCTTCCCAACACACGCTCAAAGGCCAACGCGACGGAGATGAGCACCGAGGCCACGCGCAGCTGCACCGTATGACCCCCAAACTTTGCCTTTGCCTTTCCATCTCCTTGCACACAGAGAGGGTCGTTCATGCGCTGACTACTCGCAACAAACATCAATGGTTCATCGCAGCCTCCGCGTATCTCTCCCAAGTGTAATTAACAGTCAGGCGATCTTAGATTGGCTGTTGACACTCTATCATTACCTCGCCTAACCCTGTCTACGGTCCCCCTCACACTCCCACAGACCTGCCTTACCGCTGTGTGCCTGGACGCAGCATCATCACCTGTCCCTTCCTTTCCCTCCCATCTTGAAGTGCCGATAATTACCTACCTCTTAAAGAACTCACATATGACTACTTAGTTTATGTTTGTAATAGAGCGTTGCATGTTTTCTGTCCCCATGGTTGTCCTAGATTCAAGCAGCATCCACAATAAAATCACTCAAAGTCTGTTAAGGGTTTGATATGATAAACAACGGAGCTCGCAGAATCTGACTATTACGGCGGCCCTCAAACATGCCTCGATTGTCTTCTTCAGCATGCAAACTCATACTAAGGCAATACCAATAACTTGTGAGTTGTTTGATCTCCTCCGCGTTTGTTTTTGGAGCACCAGTAAATACACAAACTTATACATAATTACGCCGATAGAATTTGTTATTTTTGTAGCTTATGTAACACTAATATTACTACATGAAATATATTTTGATTTCATTTATATATATATCCGTTAAAGCATGAACCTCGTGGCATTTTTTACATTATTGGAATGTCCTCAAACTAAGAAAAGAAAAAAAGTTTTTTTTTTTTTTTTTTTTTGGCGCTACCGACAAAAATTGATCAGTTGATTTTTTTTTTGCATTGAGAAAAAGATTTTCGCCATAATTCTAAAACATATTCTGCCCTTTTATGTTTTCCCGGCACCAGGCAACCGTATGAAGCGTCCTGTGTGCATTTTATCCCGGCACGAATATCAAATATGGATAAATTAATTAAAGTATGAATAACAGCCAAGCTCTGCAAATTGGAGCTTAAACACCCGGCAATTATGAACACTAACGGAAATGTATCGCAGCAAATATTAATAACGACAATAAACGAAAGCCGGGATTTATATAATATGAAAATGGAACATACACGCCACCAAATCCGCGGTTGAGGTCACAGTGAACGGGAATGACAGTTTTACGCACTCATTTACGACCCTGTTAGTAAAGGAGTGGATTGCCTAACACCAAACTAACCCCACACGGTAATACTGACGGTCATTTACACTCCACGACACAACACAACCAACCAAGACACCACCACGACTTAACAACAAACCTTTGCATGATACTTTTACACACTCATTTACCACCCTGTTCAGTAGTTGAGTGGATCACCTAACACGAGACTGGCCTCAAAGGATACCACGGGCGACCTGCGGCCTGCTCTCTACAACGATATAATGGACCTTAGCATAACACTTTCACACACTCCGCTACGACCTTTAGAGAAGAGGACGACCTAACACCAACCTGGCCCCACACGGTAATAGAGAACGGTCCTATATACCCGATCACTCCCACAATGCCTCAAGCCTAAGCATAGACAGGCCTCATACGGTAATACGGACGGTCCTTCGTACTCGTTCTTCATCACGCTGGCCTCAAATGGGGATACTGACGGCCATACCCATCCATTCCCACAACATAAACGGTAATACGGGCGGGCGGCCACTTCCATCCACTTCCCACCACAATACATCGAGAGCAGGGAAAGGCCGGCACAGAGGAGAAACAGGAGGAAGAGACAAAGACACAAAGGATTCTGGCAAGGAGGCTAAGACCTAACTCAGGGATGGGATGATGGCTCCTTTCGATTGTGCAGACACGCATATGCAAGCCTCTATTATCCGCCTTGGGGAAGCTGTGTTGACGCTAACCTATACTGGACTACACTGGACACATAAAAACTCACCAACAAGCATTTATAAGTAATTAAACATTCTTGCCTCATCAAAGCTGTTTTTATAGGAAATATTAGGAAATTGAAAATAAGAAAATGCTCAAAACAACATACAAAAAACATAAAATAAAACATTACAAAAATAGCGCCGAGTTTATCCCTGGCGTGCAGCAGGAGCGCGTTTTGCTGCCACACGGATCCAGCAGACAAGGCTTTCCATCCTCCCCGCCGAGCCTCTCCACCAGGCGGCGTCGATCGCGAGCTCCACCGCAAGCCGAGGCTCCGCGCTGCTCCCTAAAGCGGATCAGCGATCGGCCCATTGTCTCCACACAAAGAACCCGAGGAAGCAAAGTTTATCGCCGAAAAAAGAACAATCTCAATGGACAACGCAATAATCTCCCAATACTGAGAACCTCCACGCCACAGCTTGTAAAGAGCCTCGGGGGCGCGCGGGGCTGCAGGGAGGGTGCCGCGCCGTATTGCGTGGCTCGGGGAAATGGATTTTTGCGGCGCGCGTCCGTCCACTCTCTAATCATGAAATAATGAATTAATAAGCAAGCTAATTTGCGGTTAAATAATTTACGTGATCATTATAAAAACATTTCTGCGGTCAGCGTAGCTTTAATATCCTGAATGCAGTAGATAATAATGATGAAAAATAAACTGATAACAACAATTAGATTATTAGTATTATAATTAAAATAGTAATAACCACCAATAATAATAATAATAATAATAATAATAATAATAATAATAATAATAATAATAATAAATAAATAATGTGACAAGAAAGTATCATCATTCTTCTTCTTCTTCTTCTTCTTCTTCTTCTTCTTCTTATTATTATTATTATTATTATTATTATTATTATTATTATTATTATTATTATTATTATTACCATTACTATTATCATTATCATTTTTACAATTATTATCATCATTATTTTTACTACTACAACCATTACAACCACTACTATTACTACTACTACTACTACTACTACTACCACTACTACTACTACTACTTCTACTACTTCTATGAAAAGGAGATCAAAGGAGCTACGAATCGGTTCCTTCCCCACTAAATTCACCGATACATCTCCAGTGGCCTCAGAAAGCTCGGCACCGTCACGGAAAATAGGTACGCCAAGGCCAAACGTGAGATCCAGCATTTGGAACGTCAGAAAATCAACAAGCAACTGGAATTGGGGCAACGATAACATTTGGCAGAAAAGTCATTGATCGGTACTATCAGACGCTTCCTCCTCTCATGCACATCAACTATTCCCAAAGGTCAAAGAGGGGATCAATCACATTCTAATGAGTGGGTTTTTCTAGGTTCACGGTACGGAAGGAGGGTCATACTAACACCGGGGTCACAAGACTATCCCTGGAAACGCCCCAAAACTCCTACGAAAGACTTGTCAAATATGTGTGCTTGGGTCCCGAGATATGCCCGATTGCCTCATAAACTGTCCCTTTATCTATCATACTTTTCGAGATATTGTGCTTTTGTATGGATCATCTAATACCATTGTGAGTGGGGAAACGCGCCATATATAACAGTGTGATTAAAGCAACCATGACAAAACTCCCCTAAAATGGAAGTGTTTACATGATGTTAATTTGAGTCCGTACCCAGAATCTTTTGAGAATTGTGAAAGACACGTAAATATGTCGATTACTTCTCTCGTTTGCCCTTGAACTGCTTCCTCTGCTTAAAAAAAAGTGCTTAGCGGGCTTTGTTGTTTCCATTTGGTTTTGACCGAACGCTTTCCTTACCGATTTCCACGTTTATCATTGCTCTCCAGCGGCCTTCGTACATACGCGAGGGTCAGACAGAGCAAAGCATAGGAGCGCATCCCACTTGCAACGGGGCACATCTCTCCACTCCCACGATGAAGAATAAAACGCTCCACACCTCACCCTGGAAGAACAATCAGCACAGAGCATGGGAGCCGGAAAGATTTAGCAAGCATTTTATTTCCTCTAGCCTTTGACCTGCCTGGTTGTAGTGCTCAACGAGAGAACGAGAGAGGGAAAAAAAACGACGGGGGTGCAAGGCGAGGAAATGAAGCCTTCCATCACGCGGGATTATCTTGCCCTCACACGCGCCCCTCAGCTTATTCTTCTCTTTATTTCTGGCCATCTCTCTCCCCTCCGACACAATTTAGCGCAGGTGACACTCTTCTGTACTGTATCGCTTGTTTCTTCCTCTTCCCTGTTCATTTCTCCCCCTCCTGATTCTGGTCTTTCCCTGCCCATTTCTGTTCCTTGTTCCTTCCCTCCCCACTCTTCCTCCCTGTTCCTCCCTTCCCCACTCCTATTCCATGTTCCTCTCCTCCCCACTCCTCCTTCCTCTTCCCTCTTTCCCCACTCCTATTTCCTGTCCCTTCCCTCCCCACTCCTGTTCCTTCGCTCCTGCCCTCGTCCCGCCCGTGGAGAGAGGCACGCGGGCAGATAGACAGAGCACGCAGGTAGGATGCTCCACCTGCGTTTTTCCTGCCCCGTAAAAACTCGTTATTATCCTGACGAAAGCGTTATGCCACTTCACATTCTCTGTTCGCCCTTGTTTTCTTTTATAACTCTCCACCTCTCTCTCTCTCTCTCTTGTTTTTTAGGGGATGTCTGTAGCGCCGGTAGGGTCTCCTGAGGGGCCGTCCTCTTGAATGACACAGACCGGTTAGGTAGTGGCGTAGGCGAATTTAATTTATAGTGGCTGCCGTGATGTATGAGTCGCATCTCTCTCTCTCTTTACCTACCTATCTATCTGTCTATCTATCTATCTATCAGTGCCCACTCATTTCGTTTCACCTCTTGGGAGTTAGAATATAAAAATTCCGTGACTCCCAATCTCTCTCTTTTTTTTTATTTAAACATGTTCAGTACATTAGTACATGGCAGTATTATTTTCCTGTGCTAAAGTTCCCCCGACCGTTGGGGAGCTATTTAAAAGCTTCTGCCGATTATATTATACAATTATATACATGTTTACGGTGGGTGTAGGAGTAGCCACCTGTGGGACGCAACCTTCATCTGCTGAGTGGACAGTTGTGTCACATCCACATCAGCAGTGAGGTTGTTCCACCACACCACCGCTGCGATGGAGAAGGCACGTTGGTGGGTGCTGGAGCGGGCCATTGGCACTTCCAGGAGGGAGGCGTTGCTCAGCACCGTTCTCGTGCTGCGCTCAGACCTCCTCCAGGTAGCCCTCAGGTCCGTCAGGTGGGGCACTAGGCCCACTTGTGCCTTATGTAGTACCGTTAGGGCAGCGACGCGGCGACGGTGCTCCAGGCTGTTCAGCTGGTTCGTGGCTGGTCTTGCCCGTCCCTCGTATGGGTGTTGTTGTTGTTGTTGTTGTCGATGTTGTTGTCGCTGTGTCTCCCACTGGGTCGGTCGGTGGTGCTGGATGCCGTTGATGAGGCGTTCAGCCCTCCTCTGCACCTTGTCTAGCAGGTTGAGGTGGCAGCGGGCGCTGGCCATCCAGGTGAGCGGTGCATACTCCATCACTGGACGGACTTGTGCCTTATAGAGGGTGTTCAGGCCCTCAGCATCGAGGAGGTTCTTCATGCGGCGCAGGAGGTTCACTTTCTGGGAGGCTTTGTGTGCCACCCTTTCAAGGTGACGGTCGAACCGCAGCTGAGAGTCCACCTCCACGCCCAGGATGTCGACGCTGGCCTGCAGAGGAATGGTGTCGTTCCCGAATCTCAGTCCGCCGTGGAGTTGCCTCGCGTCCTCCCGAGAACGTGATATTACCATGGCCTGGGTTTTGTCAGGGGCAAACCTGACTTGACACCTCTTTCCCCAGGCCATTATGTCTGCCAACTGTCTGTTGACGGACTCTATCACGTCCTGGGCTTCCTCCCTCTTGTATGTTCTGGAGAGGGTGCAGTCGTCGGCGTAGGCGCTTGCTGCCGGGATGGTTTGCAGGAGGTCGCTAAAATATATGTTCCACAGAATAGGTCCAAGGACGGACCCCTGTGGAACGGAGGCCTCCACCGGGAAGCTGGTCGAGGTGCTTCCGTTGACTGCTACGCGGAGGCTCCGGCCTAACAGGTAGTTTGAGAGCAGGCGCAGCAGGTCCCCCGTGATGCCTAGCTGCTGTAGCTTCGCCGTCAGACTGCGGTGCCAAACTGAGTCGAACGCGCCAGCTATATCCAGGGCAATCACGAGAGAGGGGTGGCCGTCATCAAGGGCGTCATGCCAGGACTTTGAGAGGAGAAGGAGGAGGTCTGAGGTAGAGCGGCCCTTCCGAAAACCAAACTGCTTCGGTGACTGCAGGTGGTTTTCCTCGAGGAAGGATGTCAATTGCTCCCCGATGATCCTCTCAAATATCTTGCTGATGATTGGGAGGAGTGATATTGGCCTGTAATTGCCTGGCTCGGACCTGGATTTTTTCTTGTGTACGGGTGTGACTCTGGCCTCCTTCCACTGTGCAGGCCACACCCCGCTCTGCAGGCATCGCCGGAAGATCTGGGCGAGGGGGGTGGTGAGCTCATCGGAGCATCGCCGCAGTAAGTATGGACTGACGCTGTCAGGGCCTGGCGCCTTCCTGGTGTTGACACCCCTCAGATGTCTCCTGACAGCGTCCTCAGAGATTAGCACACTCTCTAGTCTTGAGGCGATGAGTTGGGGAAGGGTGGGCGGCTGCCTGTCTGGCTCCTGGGTTGTCATCTTTTGACTGAAGTGACAGGCCAGCAGGTCAGCCTTTTCCCGGCTGGTGATGGCCAGGTCTCCGTCAGGTTTCCTCAGGGGCGGGATACGTTCCTGGGGGGTAAGGCCTTGCTGTTCCTTCACCAGCCCCCACCACTATTTCGGGTCGGTTTGGTTAGAGGACAGCTTTCTCCTCCTGTCGGCATCCCACCTTTCTTTTGCCCACTTTGCTGTCCTCATCATATTTTTGCAGGCTCGTCTGTGTTGGGCCTTATTTTCCTGCGTGGGGTGTCTTTTATATCGTGTCCAAGCCTTGTGTTTCTTTTCGGCTGCAATACGGCACCTGTACCCGAACCAAGGCTGGTCTTTTGGGCTGGTTGAGTAGGTGCGGTGGGGGACGTGTTGCTGCTGGACGGTATTGAGGACAGTGGTGGGGGCGGAGACGTCATGTTGTGGGTCACCGTTAAGGACCGTGCCCCATGCAGTCGCTGCCAGGGCCTGCCTTGCAGCCGTCCAGTCCGCGCGGTCCCACAGCCAGATGACTCGCTGGTGTTCCTCTTCACGCGCTGGGGCCAGGCTGATGGTGGTGAGTATGGCATTGTGGTCGGAACTGCCCACACGGTCTAATGGGCAGCACAGCACGCAGTCTCTCGGCAGGTCTGTGAGAACAGGGTCCAGGGAGCCTCCACGTTGATGTGTCGGGAACTCAACATGGTTGTGCAATCCATGCACCGCTGTGAGCTCGGTGAAGGCCCTCGCCACCAGGTGTTGATTTAGGTCGCCCACAACCATCGCGTACTGACAGCTGTGGGCAGCCATAAGGTCGTCCAGGTGCTCTGTGAGGTAGATGAGGGGGGCGCTGCCTTGCCACTGTGGCCGGTACATGGCACAGAGTAGTAGAGCGCTCCTGTCCTCGAGAATGATGCGGAGGAACATCATCTCCATTTCCAGGGGAGTGTCTGTGGTGAGGGCGTCCATCTGCAGGCCGTTTCGGTGGCAAACAGCAATGCCTCCCCCCTGTCCTGTGTGGCGGTCTCGTCTGGCCCAGTGCGAGTACCCGGGGATCTTATCACAGGTGGTGGCGCATGTGTCGTCCAGGAAGGTCTCCACTGTCACCACTATGTCGATGTGGTGCCTGAGGACGAAGGCGTGTGTCAGCTCCCCGATGTTGGTCCTAAAGCCTCGTACGTTGGCGGACACTCTCTCTCTCTCTCTCTCTCTCTCTCTCTCTCTCTCTCTCTGGAATAACTTTCGTACTAATTCGTATTGTTCAATGTTTGGAAAGCCCGATGTTCATATTTGTTTGTGTGTGTGTGTGTGTGTGTGTGTGTGTGTGTGTGTGTGTGTGTGTCGAGAAATTATATATTCTGGCTGCCTTTACAAGTGAGTTAGTCCTCGTTACACCGAACTCGTTAACCCCAACACGCTCACTTCACTGTTTAATGTTTCCTCGCTTTGGTACACTGACGACCGGGAGGCGAACTTTGGCCCTGTCACGCGCGGCATTTCTTTCCTATTCCATCTGTTTGAAAGAGTGAAGGACGGATAGCGCACGCAACAACAACAACAACAACCACACCAAATGACTAAACACTGATGAACCAAAAGGAGAATAGGAATAATTTAGTGGAGGTTTTGTCCGTTGCTCTCCATTCCATTAGTTTTAAAAGAGTACAGGCCGGACAACACAAGCAATAACAACAACAACCAAACCAAATGACTAACCACGGATGCACCAAAAGGAAAATAGGAATAATTTAGTGGAGGTTTTGTCCATTGCAGTCCATTCCATGAGTTTTAAAAGAGTTAAGGTCTGACAACGCAAGCACAACCTCCCCGCCACACAGCCAACAGAGGGCGAACCAAGAGAAGCTGAAGATTAATATAGTGGAGGTTTTGTCCCATTGCCTTGTGGGGGAAAACAAGGGCAGGGACTTTTTTTATCATGGCTGCCACACGGCCTTTCTTCTCCATTCCATTAATAAAGAATAAAGGACAGACGACGTCACCACAACCACGCCACCGCTCGCTTGACATTCCACAGTGAATCAAAAGGAGGTGGAGAGTAATTTAGTGGTTTTGTTCTGTTGCCGTGCAAGAGAAAAGCAAAACAGTGACGGGAGTTTTTTTGTTATACCGGTCCAGCCTGATTGTTCCCTCTCTCTCTCCCTTCCCAGACGTGAGGGCAAAGGGAAAGGGGGAGTCACTAGTACCGATCTGAGGCAGCCACAGCGTCCATGAACCAGTCGATTTATTTCTTCATTTCTTCTTTCTTTATCTCCTTCTTCTATTCTTTGCTTCTCCTTCTTCTTTCTCATCTGTTTCCGTCCTTTCTCCTTCTTCTTCTCCTTCTTCCCTTCTTTTCTACTTCTTCTTTCTGTCACTCTTCCATTCTTTCATCCTTTTTCTTCTTTCTCTGCTTCCGTTCTTTAGTCCTCCTTGTTCTTTCTCTCTTTTCTCCATTTTTTCATCCTTTCTTCTTTCTCTGCTTCCGTTCTTTACTCCTCCTTTCATTCTTTACTCATTCTTCTTCTTTCTCTCCCGCTTCCGTCCTTTCTCCTTCTTCTTTCTCTCATTCTTCCATCCTTTTTCTTCTTTTTCTGCGTCCGTTCTTTAGTCCTCCTTGTTCTTTCTCTGCTTTCTCCATTCTTTACCCCTCCTTGTTCTTTCTCTCCTTTCTTCCATTCTTTACTCCTTCTTGCTCTTCATTACCTCTTGCAGACTCCTCACGTTTTTCTCTTTCAGACTTCTTGCTTTCTTATGTTCTTATGTTCTTCTTCTGTTCCCTTTTCTTAGCCTCTTCCTAGTTTCATCTTCCTTCCTTCTTCTTCTTCTTTTTCATTTCTTTTCTTATTTTCTCTTTCCTTTTTTTTTTCTTCGTTTTCTTTGATTTTTCTATTTCTTTTATTTTTTTCCTCCTCCTCCTCCTCCTCCTCCTCCTCCTCCTAGTCCTTTTCCTCCTCCTACTACTCCTCTTTCCTCCTCTTCTTCCTCTTTCCCCTCCTCCTCCTTCTCCTCCTACTCCTCCTCCTCCTCCTTCTAATCTTCTTCTTCTTCTTCTTCTTCTTCTTCTTCTTCTTCTTCTTCTTCTTCCTTCCCTCCTCCTCCTCCTCCTCCTCCTCCTAATCTTCTTCTTCTTCTTCTTCTTCTTCCCTCCTCCTCCTCCTCCTCCTCCTACTCTTCTTCGTACCCTATTAATAATTAGATTTGCAATGGAAATGCTTTGTTTTCCCGAAGAGATGTATATAAATGATGCAAATCTGAATTCAGGAGGAGGGCAAAAACATATCATACTAATTTATTTATCACCTTAATGAACTTTGCATTGAGATGATTATTATTATTATGATGAAGAAAAGTTTAATATTGAAGAAGTGGATGAATATATAAATGGGTCACACACACACACACACACACACATACAAACACAACACACATATACACACATATACATACACACACACACACACACACACACACACACACACACACACACACACACACACACACACACACACACATACAAACACAACACACATATACACACATACACATATACATACACAGAGAAACAAATACAAACACACACACACACACACACACACACACACACACACACACACACACACACACACACACACACAAACAAACACACATATACACATCACACATACACACACACAAACACATATACATACCCACAGAGGAACAAACGCAAAACACACACACACACACACACACACACACACACACACACACACACACACACACACACACACACACACACACACACACACACACACACACACACATATACATACCCACAGAGGAACAAACAAACACACACACACACACACACACACACACACACACACACACACACACACACACACACACACACACACACACACACACACACACACACACACACACACTCAAATACAACACACATATACACACATACACAAACACATATACATACACACAGATAAACAAATACAAACACAAGCATACACACACACACGACTCTGTTTTCCCCGCCCTCCACACACGGAATACTGTGATGGCGTCCACAATTTCCACTTTGTTACTACGTGAACTATAATTTTCCTGGCCGCCCTTTAATCGGCTGAGCGAGGACTTTCCAGCACAGGATAATGAAGCCCCGCGCGAGTCCCTGCCTGTGTCCTGTCTCTCACCCACCCACCCACACCCACACCCACACCCACACCAACACCCACACCCACACCAACACCCACACACACACCTACCCCACCCTGCTCTCCCTCACACCCACCCACACCTACACACTCTTCCTCCTCCCCTTTACACACACATCAGCTCGTGGCTTTAAGAGAAAAACGGAAATACAGCTTAAAACGGAAGTCTTTTGCTAGTCGGTATATTTGCGGATTGCTTCATTATCTTGTTTTGTTGAAGTGTGTCTGTAGGTGTGTGTGTTATGTGAATGAGATTGAGGGGAGGGAGAGGGGGAGGGATAGAGAGTGGGGGAGAAGAGAGATAGAGAGAGAGAGAGAGAGAGAGAGAGAGAGAGAGAGAGAGAGAGAGAGAGAGAGAGAGAGAGAGAGAGAGAGAGAGAGAGAGAGAGAGAGAAAATAGGACATACAAGCGTACTAACAGACAAACAGATGCATTGATTGACTGACTGACTGACTGATTGAATGACTGACTGAAAGAGATAAACAGACAGATAGGGGCAGACAAACAGACAAACAAACACACACAATGAAACAAACACAAAAACAGAGAGAGACAGAGACAGAGACACAGAGAGACACAGAGACACAGAGAGACAGAGAGGAACAGAGAAAAAGAGAGATAGAGAATAGAGAAAGAAAGAGAAACAAAGAAATCCGGGGAATAAAAATACAGAGCCGGACAAAACAAACACAATCGGAGGGACAAAGATGCGGACAAAGACGGACAAGCAGAAAGCACCAACAAAGACTTTTCTTCCCCTCCTCCTTAAAATTTTATTACGCATCAGATCTTCTTTTACGCTGGAATAGAGTAAACAGGAAAGCAGGAACCGAGGATATTGCTTCGGGCAGGAGGAGGAGGAGGAGGAGGAGGAAAGCGGACATCACGTCACTGTTCAATAAGAGAAAGGAGGAAAAAGTTAACGAGGAAAAAGTATGTATTAACCAAGGACAGTTTAGCTTATAAGTGGAAGGAAGAAATGGACGGAAGAAATAAGGAACGAAAAAGGAAGAAAATTAATGGACGGAAGAAATAAGGAAAGAAAAAAGAAGAAAATTAATGGACGGAAGAAATAAGGGAAGAAAAAAGTAAGTAAGTAAGAAATGGAAGGAAGGAAAAGTCACGAATAAAAGGAAACAGAAAAAGTATAAAGTAACCAAGAACAATTTAGCTTATAAGTGGAAGGAAGAAATATGGGAACGAAAAAAAAGGACGAGGAAGGAGGAGGAGGAGGAGGAGGAGGACGAGAAAAAGGACGAGGAGGAGGAGGAGGAAGAGGACGAAAAGGACGAAGAGGAAGAGAAGGAGGACGAGGAAGAAGAGGAAGAGGAGGACGAGGACGAAGACGAGGAGGAGGAAGAGGAGGAGGAGGAGGAGGAGGAGGACTACTATTCTCTGCTTAATGGCTAGTTTTTTCTTCTTTTTTCTCGTGTTTTCTTCTTATATTTTTTTTTCCTCGTTTGTTTTCTTCAAGTAGCTCATCCGTTAAAAGCTTCGTTTCACTGCAGAACATAAACTCGGTGATGACGGCCCCGCAAAAGCCTCCTCACTTTGCTTTATTCGCCGCCACACATGAAGAGCTCGTGTTTGTGGTCCGTCCCCAAAGAGCCTCGCCAAGATGAATTACGACCTGAAAGAGCAGGGAGGATGTGGCCCAAGAACTCTCCTACGATGGACGGGGCAAGAAAGATACAGCTGCGAGACTAACCCTGAAACCTTTTACCCTGAACACACAGCCTGACACACACATAAGTAACATAAAAGTTGGAAAGTTTCGTTTAGTCGGCGCAACATCTGTGGTCATATGCCGGAGAGAGACAGGAGGGGGAAGGAATTATAGGAGAAGGGAACAGATACCAGGAGACAGTACACAACCCCCGATTAATACCTGGTACCCATTCACTGCTGGGTGGACAGGGGCGTAGGGTATCGGAAAAGCCGCCCAAATTTTTCCACTCCGCCCGGGACATAAGTAACATAACATACACGAACTGCTGTCTCTAGTCTAAGATGCAGCTGCGAGACTAACCGGAAACCTTTTACACGGGACACGGCGCCTGACACACTATAATACCGTCTAAACCCTTCACACTATACACAACGCCTGGCACAATTTTTACCATGAACAAAGAACCGGACACACTAATTTGATCTTAAACTTGCACACTAATTCGATCTAAAACTTGAAGATTAAATACTGCGCCCTGACATACTAACTCCGATCACACTAAACACAACACCTGACACACTAACTCCGCCTAAACCTTTCACACTAAATACGGCGACTGACATACTAATTCCATCACGTCCCCTCCCGAAATTGACCTCTCTTTCTGCCACCTCTTTTGATTCTTTTTAGGAGCAGCGAGTAGCGGGCTTTTTTATTATTGTTTCCTTTTTTTGTGCCCTTGAGCTGTCTCCTTTGTTGTAAAAAATAAACAATACCTCCAAGAGACAGGAATCACATACGTTACAGAAAACACGATTCCCGGACGTTGATAAAAAGAAATACCCGCCACACTAATCCTGCCACTGCCTTACTGAGCATCGTATACATCCACGAAGAAGAAATTAGATACCTTACACAACATACGATTCACGGACGATGACCAAAAAGAGCCCAGCTGACGTCTCTATCCATTCTAAGACCACGGGAGGGGGGACTGGATGTGTGTCTTATCGCGTGGTTCAAACAGGCTCTTCAAGCAACCTCGAGGATCTCTGAGTATTCGACCGCCGAGGAGCTTTTACATCAAGCACTCAGCGGCACGGAAGACTCGCAGATGTGGAAAGCCAGATGGACTGACCGACGAGGAGAGGAAAAAGAAGCTATATAAAAACCGAGAGCGAGAAGGGAGATGAAGAACAGAAAGACGGAGGAGAAAAGGAGAATGAAGAGACAGGATAAGAAAGCTACCGAAGATAAGAAAACGAAAACGGAGATGAAGAACAGAAAGACGGAGGAGAAAAGAAGAAAGAAGGAGACTGGATGGATAAGAAAGCTGCCGAAGATAAAATAAAACAAAAAAACGAGAAAGAAAAGGGAGATGAAAAACAGAGAAAGGGATAAGAAAATAAGAAAGCAGGAGCGGGGGGGGGAAAACAAAGCTACTGACTAAGGAAATACAAAGAAACCCCCCCCCAAAAAAAACCAAAACGGAGCAGAGAAGCAGACTAACAAAAGAAAAGAAGACCTATGGAGAATTTGTTGATAATAAAACTACCAAAGATTAAAAAGAAAACAAGAAAACGAAAAGGGAGATGAGAAAGAGAAAGAGGGAGGAGAAAATGAAAATGAAGAGACTAGGAATAAAAAAAACTGCAGAGGATAAAGGAAAGGAGGAAGAGCAAAACAGGATGATAAGTTAACGTAGGAAATGGACAGCGAGATTTATAGCAATAGAAATAGAGAAAGACTTCGCAGACAACATGGCGAGGAAGGAAAATAAAAATAATAGTAAGTAATGAGAGAAAATGGAGGAAAATAAGGAATAGGAGGCGGAGGAGGAGAAACGAGGGAGCGAAGGAAAAAGGGAAGGAAAACATAATGAAAACGAATAAAGGAAGAAAGAAAAAGAAAAAGCGAGAGAACAAGAGAGTCGATGAAGAGATAAGGTGAAAATAATGGTCTCTTTCCACACGAAGACTCTAAATTGAGAGCGATAAAGATAGATAGATAGATAGATAGAGAGACAGACAAACAGAAAGACAGACAGACAGACAGACAGACAGACAGACAGACACTCGGATGGAACAAAACAATCTTGGAATTATCTTTGAGGAACAATTTTCATCTTCCTCACAAAGTTAATGGTCATGATGTCGGTTACTGTGCCATGAAGAGTCTGCTTCAAACGAGGAGGAGGAGGAGGAGGAGGAGGAGGAGAAGGAGGAGGAGGAGGAGGAGGAGGAGGACGGCAACCTACGACGACAACGAAAAAGTAAAGGAAAGAAGAAGAAGAAGAAGAAGAAGAAGAAGAAGAAGAAGAAGAAGAAAAGATTGATCAATTAGTAAGTGAATCATTTCAAAATATTAGTCAGTCCATCAGTTAGTAAATTAATCAAATGATCAGCTAATTCATCAGTCATTTTATCCATCAATTAATCATTCAATTCATCAGTCACTTTATCAATCAGTTAATCAATTCATCAGTCATTTTATCAATCAATCAGTTAATCAATCCATCAGTCAGTCAATGAATCCATGAGCCATTTTATCAATTAGTTAATCTATCAATCCATCAGTCATTTCATCAATCAATCAATCAATCAATTCATCAGTCACTCAATCAATCAATCAGTTAATCAATCCATCGGCCAGTCAATCAGTCAATCAGCCAACTCGTCAGTCAGTTAAACAATTAATCAACAAACTGAAGTAAGTTACAACGCCACATGACAGCACTTCATCAAAGGGTTCAGTTTTACTTCGCTCTGTCCATCCATTTCGCTGCTCGGGAGGCCTGTGGTGCGGGCGGGGAGGGCCTGGCAGATTGATTAGGGGCGTGAGGTCGTGGCGCCACAACTGCTGTCGTTTGGTGCCGAATACTTCTCAAAAATACTGACAGTACAAATGACAGTTATAAAATTAAGAGTGACTAATAAAAATTATAAAAATGATAACCATTTAAAATGGAGAAATTTAGTTGGCAAGTTCAACAAACATATAGTATCACTGGAAGATAACATAACTAGCAACAGTGCTACTTGGTGACATAAATGAGATGAAATAAGATAAAGATATAGCATATCGGCTATTAGTAGTCTCTGCTTTGGTTTTCTGTGTTGTGTAAAAAGTTTTGGTTTTGTCTTATTTCTGTATAATCACAGTGCTCCCTGAAGATGTTGTCGATGCGCTTGTGCAGCCCCCAGGCGGCGGGGTCACGGGGGTATAGCTCCATGTGGGCGACCACGCCAGGGGGCAGGTCGTATTTGTCCTTGGGGTCAACCTGACGGTCGAGCATGGTGTAGGCCAGGGTGGTGAGGTTGCCGTAGTGCTTGCGGTTGGGGCTGTAGTAAGACGACTGGATGATGTCACCCAGGACTGCGATGCCGTTGTCATTTTCAATATTGATCTTTTCTCCCTGGTCGCTCTCCACATAGCCGTGGGCAATGGCGTCGTTGATGCGGTCCACCATGTGGATAAGTTCGTGGATTTTGCCGACCCTGTGGACGTCCTGCAGCTGGAAGTCGTCGTTGCGGATGGGGAAGGGAGCGCCGAACTTGTAGGTGGTCTGGGGAGCAAAGCCCTCGTGCAGCAGCTCGTCCAGTTTCAGCTCCTCGAGGAGGGGCATGTAGTTGGAGATGCGCTCGGCGTCGTAGCGGCTGAGGAGCTGGTGGTGGGCGTAGAAGTTCTCTCCCTTCCTGTCAATGCGGTAGCCGTAGGTGTCCTTCCACCAGAATGGGTTTTCCAGGTGGATCATGAAGTGGTGAGTGTCAATGCCGAGGTCCTCACGGTAGTAGGCGACTCTCTGTTCCATGTCGTGGAGGTTGACAGTGAAGATGTTCTGGAAGACCATGTTCCTCAGCTTCATCTCGTTAACCTCGTCGGCTTGCCCGATGACCTGGGCCTTGGTGAAGTAGTGGGGCTTGACTTCGTAGACGGCTGGCAGCACGACGTGCTGTGTGAGAGGGGAGTGTTTGATGGCATGGTAGGCGGCGTACAGGAATTCCTCCTCGTTGACTCGCTCCCTGAAGTAGGCGGCGTTGCTGGAGACGTAGTTCCAGTCCTTGCACTGCATGAACACCTCGAACAGCATGACTGCCTCCTCCAGGTGGCGTTTGTTGGTGGCGGTAGCCCAGTGCTTCTTCTCCAGCAATCGTTTGTTTGTTAACTTGTCCACGAGCTTCTCGACATGCAGGTATCCGCCACTGGGTTGAAGGTCATGGCCTTCTGCTGCAAGTTGCTGTCGCGGATCGGCTCGAAGATCTTGTAGAAGGCGTAGTTCACGTCACGTTGTATCTGGTAGTCATCTGTCGTGAATCAAATATTGATATATACATTTAATTAGCTACAGGATTTTTAATAATCCTATGCTAGTATTTAAAGTGTTACCTAAAAGAACGTTCTCTGATGATTTTACACTGTGTGTATAAGAAATTATTACATTTATTTCCAATTTTTCAATAATGCGAGAATAAAAAATCAAAGCACATTAGTGTGTGTGTGTGTGTGTGTGTGTGTGTGTGTGTGTGTGTGTGTGTGTGTGTGTGTGTGTGTGCGCATTCCTTCAGGCTATGTAAATTTGTGGAAGAGAAAAATATTTAAAACAAGAACATCACCACATATGCACTATAGTTTACCTGCTGGGGCATCCGACATAAACCCAACGCCGGGCCAGGCAGCGGCGGCGCCGAGGGCCACGAGAGCAAACACAACCAGGACCTTCATGCTGGAGCTAGTGCTGCCTCTGCTAACCTGCTGCCGTCTTATATACCCAGCGGGCCACGGGGGGTGCGCGATAACTGTTTCCACTTGGATGCCTTAGTAACAAATTTGTTTTATTTTTTGTAATTCTCTTACGTTGCTGATTGTTTACTGCTACTTGATGACTTATGTATGTATGTCAACAGGTATAAATGTGTTTGTTTAAGAATGTACGTATGTATGTTTCTATGTATATATATATATATATATATATATATATATATATATATATATATATATATATATATATATATATATATATATATATATATATATATATATATATATATATATAAATATATATATATATATATATATATATATATATATATATATATATATATTCACACACACACACACACACACACACACACACACACACACACACACACACACACACACGTGGAGATTAAAAGGAGGGAGAGAGGGCGGAAGGCAGAGGCGGAGGAGAAAGAGACGGATGAGTGGATGGATAGATGAAGGAAGGGAGGGAGGGAAGAAAGGAAGGATGAAGGTGGAGGAAGGAAAGGAGGAGAAGGAGAAGGCTTCAGTTTACACCGCAAGTCGTGGCCGTAATCGCATATTCATCAAACGTTTATGAGCAAATGAGGTGCACTTGGAGGCACTTATAAAGACGGAGAAAAAAAGGTTCATGCGTGTCTAAAGAAGAAATATCATATCTGATATTTTATTCACTCGTCAGTCATCGATACCATCTCTTCCTTCTTTCTCATTATATTCTTTATTTTTGCTTTTCCACTCGACACCCACACCTCCAGCAGTACCATTTCTTGCACCTTCAGCCCCCCCTGCTCGGCCTGCTGCTGCCGCTGAGGAAAGGAATAAGGATTTGTGCTCTGGCTAGACTCCTCTTTTAACCCTGGGCAGGGCGGCGTCGGCTAGGCGGCGTCGCACACAACCTTAGGAGTTAATAGTACATCCATCAGGTCCCCTTAGCACCTCAGCGTCGGTGGAGCACGGAGAGAGTGACCGCCTGGGCACCCACTCCCTCCATGTCAGGTGGTGGTTAAGTACCTTCCCTGCATATGTGTGTGGATACGTACGACGCGATTGGCTGAGCCGTGGGTTTGTACTGCACGGAGGTGTCATGGAGATGCTTGTGTTCTTATCTATTTTTTTACTCGCATTAATTTATATATGTCCGGAGAGCTTAGAAATATGCACATCACATCACACATCTGCCATATACTTTCCCATCGTTATGACTACCACAGCTCTTTCCAGGCTTATCTGCACCCATACATAGTTAAGTAATGCAGTGTTGTGTGACCTCTCAAATGCTTGAATTATCCTGCCTGGAGAGTACTCGCTGTTTCGTGGCTCACCTCCCTCGGGCGGGGCTACCGGGTTCCCGGGTGTCGTAACTGTGGTGCCTGTCTGTGCTCGGTCACTTTCGCTACGTCCTGCTCTGCATACCTCCGCTCGCTTACCTCATCGCCTGAATCTCTTGCTTTGGCTTCGGCGGGACCTTATGCTCCATGATTATCACTTGCAGAAACAGTAATTATTGGAAACTGGATCTAGAGAGCCAGGGAGGAGAAGGGAGAAGAGGAAAGGAGAGAAGAAACGAGAAGAGGAGAGGACAGGACACGGGAAGAGAAGAGGAGAGAAGAGAGGCGAGGAGGGAAGATAAAAGGGTAGGAAGAGAGTGGAGAAGAGAAAATAGAAAAGATTGTGATGAGAATAGAAAATGATAGGAGAGAGAGAGAGAGAGAGAGAGAGAGAGAGAGAGAGAGAGAGAGAGAGAGAGAGAGAGAGAGAGAGAGAGAGAGAGAGAGAGAGAGAGAGAGAGAGAGAGAGAGAGAGAGAGAGTCAATTACTAGAACAACTGACACATCACTGATAATTAGGCTGGAATTTAGGCAACACGCACAAGTGTTTTCTTGCTTGAACACACAAAAGGTGCAGAGAGATCAACTATCTGTGATGAATTACCGTGGGCAGGGGACACTCATTTACATCCACTCAGCCTAAATTTAATGTGTCACTTTCACGCACCACTGCAGAGCGCCCTGCCCACCCCTGACCTCCCAAGGTACCTGCATTTTCCGGGTCACTTGAATATGTAGCACTAAATATCACTAGGAAGCGTTAATGTGCGTAAAACCCTCAATGATGTGTGTACACGTTTTAGCATCATGTCATCGCCCGGAGCGGCCGACAATTGAGGTGTCAGAGCCGAGAGTCCGTCAGTAGAGTGAATCTCTCCTTAGAACAAACAGGCGCGGATTGTGGCCTGTGGCTCGGGATGTTATATGAATAATTTTGCCGTTTCTTAGACTTACCCCCTGAATCCCATTGTCTCTAGTAGCAATTACCAGCTGTGTGTGTGTGTGTGTGTGTGTGTGTGTGTGTGTGTGTGTGTGTGTGTGTGTGTGTGTGTGTATCAGGACTTGTGAGTGCGTGGCAATACCCTACTTCCCGCTTTGCGTTGAGGCCCCCCCCCCACCACACACACACACACACACACACACACACACACACACACACACACACACACACACACACACAGGCACCACACGACCCCAAACAAACACGCACTCACACGATACATGCCTCTTTGATTGAAATACTTTATATGTCTCTCCCTTCCCTGAGTCCACCCATCCGCCCTCCCTTAATGATCCGGGGCCCCTGTATATCACTTCCATGCCCAGCCTCAGTTGTGATTTTTTTATTCATTTGGCCTGTAGCGTCGGTAGGCTTTCATGATTGGGTCTAATGGTCACCCCAAGCCCGTTAGTGGAGAGGGCAAGAGTTTAATTAATAATTGCGCCATTCGTGGCTGGCTCATGCTTCTCCCTGAGCTCTACTTGATCCTCTTCAGAGTACACACACACACACACACACACACACACACACACACACAAAGTCCGTCCGAATGCTTCCTTCTCTGCCATAAGTGTATCTCCTTCGCCTTAGCATAAATAAGTGATAACAACAAGGCCGGAGGAAGGCAAACCAGGAATACGGGGAAGGCGGAGGGCAAATAACTAGTTTCTAGGGGCCGCCCAACGCAAGGTGACTGTCCTCTTGTTAACTATATCATGCGTGGCCTCATGCGTATGCAATATCAACCCTTAATTGGTGACTAGAATATTTAGAAATGTGTTCCTGGACTTCAGGTAACGAGCTGTATGCAAATATTCTGGTTTCTCTTGTCTGTTTACAGCGAATTCCCAAAAGACATTCTGTTGCACCTGACATTTAACCCGTACATAAATCTCCACCGGTGTCTCCTAATTACCGAAGCTGTGATGTTCCCGTTCACCCGAGGAACTTCACGTGTTGGGGAGGATCATAAATTTTCCGCGAGTGGAGAGAGAGAGAGAGAGAGAGAGAGAGAGAGAGAGAGAGAGAGAGAGAGAGAGAGAATTAATCGCAAACAGGCAGACGGACTAACTCGCGCAACATAAGCCGAAATATTGAGAAAATCATAAGTTTTTTTTCATATTTTTATGTGCATCTTATATGTATGTTAACTGGAAGCCACTGTCGACCGATCTCTGCCTGGGCGGGGCAGTTGGCCCAACTCTGCCCTGCTCTGCCCCGCTCTGCCCCACCTCGCTCTTCCTCAATGACAGTAAAAGAGAAAACACTTAACAGTCTCAGACTACGTCACAAAAAATCGTTTTAGCTAGAGATCATTAACGTTTTTTATTAACCCATTTTTTTTAGTATATCATAATCTTTTATGAGAGCAAGGTTAAGGATCGAAGAGGAAGTAGGAGCGATGGATTTCTTATCTTCAAGTGGGTGAACGCGGTGGACAAACTTTGCGGCAAATAAACTAGGCACTGACAAATGTGATAGGCCTAAGCTTGTCGTGGAATGCACAGATATAAGTATTTCGCAGTAAATGAAGAAACAGCTGGAAATGTTTCGAAATAAATGAAGAAACAGATCTAAGTATTTCGGAATAAATGGAGAGAACGAGTGGCGGAGGAGCAACACAAAACCGTGGGCGAGATAATGTCAGAATTAACAAGTTATTAACAACGGAGCAACATAACAGGCAGGCCAATAGAGAGGTAGCCCAAAGGTGTGAGCCGTGGCCCAGGTAGACAGAGGTGATGCCGTTGACCCTCGACTGGCGTGGCTGTAATCATTCCGCCATACCTTGCAGCCTCACTAACCAGCCGCGTCTCCACACTCTTATTCCCCTTGACCGCCCTGCCTCCCCATCCCCGCCTTCCTTCCTCCTCCCTTCCTCTTCTCTTTGGCCATAGTAATTTCCCCTCCATGTGTTCGGTTACCACTTTTAGTCTCCACCCTTCCCTTCTTCCACTACACCACTCTCTTTGATGAACCACTTCTCCTAACTTCTTTGAGACTTCTTTATCTTCTATAAGTAATTGCTGTTGTCAGCGCTCGCCAAGTGACTCTTTATCATCTTTCTTATTAGCCTGAAAGCTTGTAGTATTTTTTTTTACCTCCGTCCTGTTCCTTTACCCCCAATCTCCCTCTCCTTCCCTCCATCCCATATGCCTGTCATCCCTCTCTCCCTCCTTCCACCTCTCCTTCCTTATCTCTATCCCTCCTCCTCTCAGTTTTCTTATCTCCATCACTCCTGCCGTCTCAGCCTTCTCCCTTCTCCCCAAGAATACCGTTTCAGTCTCCTTGGGTCTCCCCGCTGAGGCTTCTCTGGGCCGGTTCCTGATGGCGTATTCCTGACATGGGTCGCTATCGTGTCTGCGGAACGAGCGGTAACAGGAGGTCTGGGAGAGAGCAAGCAGGACGTGGCTTATTGCAATGACTAAAAAAAATGCATGTAGATGAACGTAAAAAAATGATCAGTCTTCACTTTTTCATCGCTTTGGCTGGAAAACACTTCAGCAGCCTTTTTCCTTCCCATGAACTGTACTTGCACGAGCGGAGTATCAATGTAGGTATCTCCGGAGCCGAGTCATGTAATTATTTTTGGGGGCATTTCTTTCCTTCTTTATGGGAGCAGCGTGTTGACCCGTTGTTGTTATGCGACCGTTGACTCCCCTCCTCTCGCCGCAAAGTGTATGAAGCAAAGCCCGTAATATAGCTCAACGGTATGATTCAGTTTCCTTTTTTTTGTGTTAGTCTTCGTTCTGACGCTACTAGTAATAAAAAAAGGCCTAAGGTGAAACGTTAGTGAAGAAATACTGGTGAAGGAGGATGTTAACAATGGCTTAAATTATAGAGGGTAGCGACTTATATAATGTTATGGGTCTTCGTTCGGACGCTACCAGGAGAAAAAAAAAAGCGCAGAGAAAATGTTAGTGAAAGAAAACAGATAAAAAAGGATATTAACTGTGGCGCGAATCATAGTGGGTAAGGCATCATGCATCGCTATGGCGATGGAGGAGTGAAACAACATGAGTGACGGTACGATGAACCCGCGAGAACATGCACTTTGTTGACCACTTTACAATGAAGAACACTCATGTCTCCCTCACTCCCCGAACCTGACTATATAAACACACACACACACACACACACACACACACACACACACACACACACACACACACATACAGCTCAAGGGTGAAATAAATGAAAAAAAAAATCGCCAAGGTGCCTCTCGCAGACCACAGTAAGAAAGGTCAGGAGAGGATCAGATTCGGGTGGAGAGGTGTCTTGATGCTCCCGTGTGCAGTAGAGTTACGATAAGGGTAGGGGGGGGTAGGGGGGCATGAAGTCACCAAGTTAAGAAGGGCAGTTAGCTGGACAATATCGATCGAAAAATGACTGGAAAGCGACATTGCAGCGAAATTTAAGAGAAAGAAGAGTCAGTGAAAGGAAGGGAGGTGATGGGACGAAGAAACTTGAACTCTACTCGGTCCAGTAGAGCTGTGTGCGTGCCCCCACCCACCCACCCACACTCCCACACACTCACCCACATACACAAGCACCATACACCATACAAGGCGGACAAGGCCGTCTGTTTAGTTCGCGGCTGGGTAGGGGAAAATTTGTGGAGACGATACACACGCGCATGACTCACGCACATAAATTACTTAACCTCAAACAAGATTGGTAGAGAGTTTTCCAATTAGGCAAGCATGCAGCAGGTCACGCCATGATATAGGAGTCGTAAGAAACAAATTTATGGACACAATACAGATAAGAAGATGAAATATCCTTCAGCGAGGACATGTGTTGTGGTGAGCAGCAGGATACGTGTTGGGTGTCAGGCTGGACGAGATGTAACTTTCGTGGTTTTATATGCGCGCCCGCCTGTCACGGGAGAAACATGAGACCAACAGGTATGCGTGCAGGTGGGTGGGGAGGCGGAGGAGCCTTATTAACGACGGATACATTCAGTCTTCATCGGAGAACGAAACGAGAAGGTGGGAGGATGATAAACCACTGCTCTTCAAACTTTTCTCGCCGGGAGCAAGTTTTGTTTTAAGTATTTTGCTCACGACCCATTCTGAAGGCTCTTGACAGTACTAAGAGCTTTGACTCCCACTTTCAGGTATTCATTTATTTATTTATGACCAAGTGGCGACCCATCGAGCACAGTGACTACGCCCGCACCCACACGAACCAACCCTCGGGAGAACTGTGACGCCGGGAGATCATTTCCAGTGTGTGTCTTGGCTTTGAGGAGGTGTTCGTTTTATATCACCGTCATCATCACCAGTATCAGCATCATCATCGTCAGTGTCATCAAGGTCATCATCATTATCATCATTGTCATCTTCATCCATCATCATCCATCATATCGTAATAAATATTATGACCAACTTTATGATCTTGATAATCACTCTCATCACCGTCATCATCATCAGTATCAGTATCATCATCGTCAGTGTCATCAAGGTCATCATCATTATCATCATTGTCATCTTCATCCATCATATCGTAATAAATATTATGATCAACTTTATGATCTTGATAATCACTCTCATCACCGTCATCATCATTTTCACGATCTTTTTCATCGTAATCATCATCATCATCAAAGCAAGTACACTGATAATAAAGTGCATCCCTTGAACATTCCATTTGTGAAAGGAATGTGTGTGTGTGTGTGTGTGTGTGTGTGTGTGTGTGTGTGTGTGTGTGTGTGTGTGTGTGTGTGTGTGTGTGTGTGTGTGTGTGTGTGTGTGTGTGTGTGTGTGTGTGTGTGTGTGTGTGTGTGTGTGTGTGTGTGTGTGTGTGTGTGTGTGTGTGTGTGTGTGTGTGTGTGTGTGTGTGTGTGTGTGTGTGTGTGTGTGTGTGTGTGTGTGTGTGTGTGTGTGTGTGTGTGAGTGTGTGTGTGTGTGTGTGTGTGTGTGTGTGTGTGTGTGTGTGTGTGTGTGTGTGTGTGTGTGTGTGTGTGTGTGTGTGTGTGTGTGTGTGTGTGTGTGTGTGTGTGTGTGTGTGTGTGTGTGTGTGTGTGTGTGTGTGTGTGTGAGAGTGTGTGTGTTAACCTTTTTGTTAGCTGTTTTTTTGTGTGTTTTTGATTAAGGCGCGAACTGTTATCTCACGTGAGGTCCGGTATACCGTTGCGTGCTTTCACAAGTTGATTGTAGTAAGGTGAGATAACACAATAGCCTTTTTAGTTAAGTGATGTGTGGCCGAGCGGTAGCCGTTATAAGTTCACTTTAGTTCACTTTAGTTCTCTCTCTCTCAGGTTAATACAAATACGAAATGTATTTTAACTATATTAAGTTGTATACAAAGTTTACAGTTTACGTGAGCGAGACGCACGAAATCAGAGACAGCCACACCGCTGCAGGGCGCGGGGCGGCAGAGCACCGCTCGCATGCCCGTCACCCGTCTTCTCTCCCTTCTCCGCGTTGTTCGCCTGTTTAATTTGCTTGTAGTTCGTCCGGAAGGGTGGGGCTTCCGGTTGATGACTGTTGATGAAAGTCATCATTTGCTGATCCTAGTGTCAGTTCATCACAGCTTCCCACGGCCAAAAGCACGACGTGTTGTTAGACATCCTGTTGTGCGACACCGACCGGGTGTCGCCACACGTACAGTCATACATACACATGTACATTATAATATACACATTACATGTGTGTGTGTGTGTGTGTGTGTGTGTGAGTGTGAGTGTGAGGGTGAGAGTGTGAGTGTGAGTGTGTGTGTGTGTGTGTGTGTGTGTGTGTGTGTGTGTGTGTGTGTGTGGTGTGAGTGAGAGTGTGTGAGTGAGTGAGAGTGTGTGAGTGAGTGAGAGTGTGTGAGTGAGTGAGAGTGTGTGGGTGAGTGAATGTGTGAGTGAGTGTGTGAGTGAGTGTGTGAGTGTGTGAGTGAGTGTGTGAGTGTGTGTGTGAGTGTGTGTGTGAGTGAGTGTGTGAGTGAGAATGTGTGAGTGAGTGTGTGAGTGAGAAAGAGAGAGAGGAGCTCCAATCCCCGACCCGGGAATCACTGTAGTATCGCCAGGAGCCGCGCAAATAGTCTTAGTTTTTGTTTTATTTCGAAGTGTTAGTATCCGGAGCTCAAGAGTTATCCAAAAACTGCATCTGACTTTGGTTAGGCTTTGGTGATGCTGTTCAGTCTGATGCCCTTGCTACAGAAAGGAAGTAGACTCTCAAACTAGCACAAAGGGTGATTTAGGTAGAATACTTATACTGAAAATAATGTCATGACGCAAGTGGGTATAAATGGAATAGATTGATGTTTAGGAGGAAATAGGTTAAAGTTGATTCACAAACAGGGTAGTGAATAAGTGAGAAAAATAACTTAAATAATTTGTTGAAGCAAATTTGATTTAAGATTTCAAATAGAGATTAGATTTAAGAAACGGAGGAAAGTTGATAAATAATGTATTCTCAGGATTTACATAGGAATGCTTAGGAAGAACAGACACCAGAAGACCTATCGGTCTATGGTGAGGGTGTCTGTTTACTACCGCTACTACTAGTAATCTACGTGTGGTAGGACAGGACAGAGTAGATGAAAGCTCCTCCCCACCCACCTCTCCCTCCGGCAACGTGTCGGCAGGAAATAGTTAGAAGAGAACACCATGTACCTTTAAGGAAGAAAGGGACATGGAAATTTTACAGTAAATATAGAAATAAGAGAAATTACCTTAACTTACACTACTGGTAACCTAATCTGTGGTGGAAAATGACTTCATTACATAAGAACATATGAACACAGAAACACAAGGAGAATGGAAGAGGACGAGTGGCCTACACAGGGCAGCCTCAGGATCCCCCCTAATACTCACGATGGGTGAGGTGTAGTTTCAGGGGCACAGGTGGAGGCTTGATCCTCGTTTTACCGGCGGTACTAGGCACGGCACCAGTAATCTGTCACCTTACTGCACCCACACCTCACTCCACCTGTCATGCGGACATTAACTGTTGCTTTACTCTATTGTTAACTCACGCTACTTGCAATCTAGGTTGTTGGGGAGGATAATATGAATTTAGGTTGACGTCTTGCTGCAATCTGTCTGAAAAAATGCGAATAAGGGTCTGTATAATCTTATATCCCTGAAGTACTTATCCAGTGAAGACTTGAAGCTATTGATACTCTGTGCGCTAACTACTGACGGTGGGAGTCTATTCCAGTGATCGACGACTCTATTATTGAAAAAACTTTTGCGCACCAATGTGTTACATCGGTTCCCTTTAACTTCATACCGTTGCTGCGTGTTATTGTGTTGGTGTCTCTCTGAAATAGACTATCTGGTTTAATGTTGTCGAATCCATTAAGGATTTTCAACACTTCAATTAAGTCCCCTCTTATCCTTCGCTTTTCTACGCTCGTCATATGGCAAGTTTCGGAGCGCTGGAATTTGTTTGGTTGCTCGTCGCTGCATCTTTTCTAGCAGAACTTGATCTTTGATATAGTTCGGTGACCAGAACTGAACATCGTATTCTAGGTGTGGTCTTACAAATGCTAAATATAATCTCTTCATAAGTTCGGGTGATTTATAATCAAAGTTTCTTGATATTAATCCTAGCATCATATTGGCTTTTTCACTCGCTGCAGAACATTGATCACTCATTTTAAGAGTGTTACTGATAACGATACCAAGATCTTTTTCTTGTTTTACCTCACTGAGCTTATGTCCTTGAATCTGATATTTAAAGTTAGGATTTTTTTCACCTATGTGCATTACGTTACATTTATCTGCATTAAAACTCATTTGCCATTTTTCGCTCCAGTCGGCAAGTCTTATTAAGTCTGATTGAATCTTTTTGCAACTTTGACTGTTCATTACCATACCTCCTAATTTGGTGTCGTCGGCGAATTTGGCTACTTTTGATAGAATATCAGTTTCTAAGTCGTTCACGTAAATTATGAATAGTGTTGGCTCCAGGACCGAACCTTGGGGCACGCCACTGGTGACGGGTTGCCAATCCGATGCTTCACCATTAAGAACTACACGTTGTTCTCTGTCGGTGAGCCAGTCATGAATCCACGCACATAGATGGTCGCTAATACCGTGGGAACGCAGTTTAGAAATAAGTCTAACGTGAGGAACTTTATCAAACGCTTTCTGAAAATCTAGGTAAATTACGTCATATGGGCTTCGGGCGTCCCAATATGTATAAACATCGTTGAAAAAGGTTAATAGGTTGGTAAGGGAAGACCGATTACTACAAAATCCGTGCTGACTATCAATTATCAAATCATTTGATTCAAGGAAAGTTATCATTTTATCCCTGATAATTTTTTCAAAGAGTTTAATTAGGACAGACGTAAGGCTGATAGGACGATAATTGCTGGCTTGTTTTTTTATCTCCTTTTTTAAAGATCGGGGTAATATTGGCTTTTTTCCACTCGAGAGGCACACTGACCTGTGCTAAAGCTATCAGCTTGTTGAATATTAATGTTATGGGTAATTCTAGCTGTTGACTACATTCTCTCAACACGCGAGGATATAAATTGTCGGGGCCCGGAGATTTATTTGGATCTATTTTCTGCAGGTACGCACGCACTTCGCTGATATCAATTTCGGTCAATGCAAGCTTATGTTCTTCAGGGCCTTGAAAAATTTTCTTCGGGGCTGGAATCGATGTCATGTTCTCTTTTGTAAACACGCTACTAAAGGTCGAATTTAGGACCGACGCCATGCCTTTATCACCACTAATCGTATTGCCACTTAATAGTAGTGGGCCGATATTATTTATTTTTTTATTTTTTTAACACGCTACTAAAGGTCGAATTTAGGACCGACGCCATGCCTTTATCATCACTAATCGTATTGCCACTTAATAGTAGTGGGCCGATATTATTTATTTATTTATTTATTTTTTGTTTCTTATGTAACTGAAAAATAACCTTGGAATTTTCTTGGCATCAAGTGATATTTTCATCTGATTTTCGCGTTTTCTTTTCTGATTTTCCTTTCGCACTCTCTCTTGACATTGATGTAATTTTTTTTTTTTTTTTTTTTTTTTTTACGTTGTTGCCTATTGCGCCGGTAGGCATCTTCCCGGTGGGGCCTGATGGTCGGCCCAAGGCTTCTTCCAGGTGGGGCCTGATGGTCGGCCCAGCCGTTCTGGCGCAGGCGAGTGTTTATAGTGGCGCCATCTTGTATTGGCTCATACTGCCCCCCGGAACTCGTTCTTGATTCGCTTGGACGGCTTCCTCTAGAGTCCGGGTTGATGGGTGGTCTTCAGGACAGCATGTGGGTAGTTTTAAGCCACTCGGCGGTGACTGAAAAATCCGAGTGGTAGCGTGAGGATTCGAACCCGCGTCGTCCATCACGCGGCGAATGTGGGTCCAGTACGCTACCAGTTCGGCCACCGCCTACCCTATAGTATTAGTATGATCCTGTGAATTATGTGACAACTTATATTGCTTATACAGTTTTCTTTTTTCGACGATGATTTTTTGTAGGTAATTATTCATCCACAACGGTTTTTGATTATCAGTCCTTCGTGGCTTGAGTGGAATGAATTTATTTACACTCGCAGTGATTTGTGCAGTAAAACGATTATACATTTCTTGAACGCTGACGTTGTTGAGCATATGATTCCAATTTACTGAAGCCAATTCTCTTTTTAGGTCCATAAAATTTGCTTTACAATAATTAGGTATTAAGAGCGAGTTTGCTCGTGCTTTTGTTTCAATATTTAAAACGCATCTGATTATGTTGTGGTCACTGGTTGCAAATGGCTCGCCTACCTCACACGCGGTTATGAGGTGGCTGTCGGTCGTGAAGACTAAATCCAGAATGTTATTTCCTCGCGTCGGCGCGGTAACTGTTTGATAAAGAAATGTATCTTGCGCAAAATTTAATAGTCTAGTTCCTTCCCTGTCGGCAGATAGTGCAGACCAGTTAACAGAGGGGTTATTGAAGTATCGTGTACAGGCCCCTTGTTATCTCTCTCTACCCATGAGTATCTTTATGCACTGCCATAATTATTATAATCTGCAGCAGCACCAGCATAGTTATCGTCATTATCACCATCATCGTTGTCGTGACCCCAGATGAGCTTATTTTTCAATCTACTCTTTTTTTTTAACATTTCCCAAGATTTTCCTGTGTAGTGATGAGTGCACAGCGACCGTCACACTGCCTGCTGGTGACGAGATCCTTAACAGCGTTGGTTTCTTGCCTTGAACGTGTGACTTTATTCAAGTTTATTGTCTCGGTGTTGATTCATCGTTTTCCTGATTCATCTTTCAGGACTTATTATTCAAGGCCATTTTTCTACTACTGAGTTAACACCACTCCATACATACGTAGTACATAAATGTCTGTATATCTTTCTCCTGCATGAAAGGGATAATTTTTTGTTACATCCGTCATGTGCAGTTTTCACTCAGCCGTTAATCTTGCTTTATTCTTCCATTACTGTTCCTGATATCTAGTTTCACCATATTTCTCATTCATAAAACCCTCTACGAGAGAAACGACGACTCGGGCAAGAGATGCTGTTTAGTAGCAGTGACCGCGGGAGGTGTTCGGGCCAGCCTTACCAAACTGTCGTACTCTGAACATTGCATTTATCATTTTTAGGCTCCAAGACTGTCGTAGCCACACTAATAACGATAGAAAATTAAAGTTTTCCTTAAAACTGTTAAATATTGATGGTTTTCTTTTTTTTTTTTGCTAGAATTATCGGTCAGAATACGACAATGCAATGCGATGAGTACGATAATTTGGCAACGCTGGTCCGGGCGGGGAGCTAGAGAACGGCTGCTTATCTAACTCTTCTGCTGCAGGTGCAAGTTATCGCCGCGACTGTTCTTCGTCGTTGCCATAACTTGTTCCTTTAAGGGTTTAGTGCTACTGTTGACGGTGAGTAAGAGCACCGATTCATCCTGGCGGCGAGGAGCACACAGAGTGACTTGGGGAGCCGCGAGAATATATTGAGCTACCCTTTGTGCCCGAGACTTTTCAGTCAGTTGTTTTTTTCTATACCGTGTACGTGTGTGTGTGTGTGTGTGTGTGTGTGTGTGTGTGTGTGTGTGTGTGTGTGTGTGTGTGTGTGTTTGATTCACGCACAGTCTCATCACGTGCTGGGCTCGTGATCACCATGCCCTCCTGTTTTAGGCTTGTAGCTACATATTTATGGATCTGTGAGTACTGCTGGGCCATCACACTCCATCACAGAATTTTACAACTCCGCACTCCACGCACTCCATTCTCCTTCCTCAAGGGGAACATTATGTAACGGGCTTGTCGGGGGGCGTTTAAAGGGTGTTGATTAAGACCTCAGCTTCCTTAAGGCGAATTATATTCGTAGCCTTTATGTACAAGAAGCGACGGAGCGAGAGCGACTGTCGTTGTGTGTCAGTCGGACTCTCGTGAAGGAGTCGCGAGTTACAGGTTGGAAAATAATTGTTACAATTGGTCACGTATGTCAAGGTGACCTCCGCGCACCATCGGAGTGCGAAGTATACAAAACTGAGACGGTAAACACTGACGGACGACATTCCTATAAGGTGGCGTGATCTATCTGTCGTGGGTTTTTCCATTGACAATTGTATGCCTAATTCGTGGTGATATTAAATAATAATAAAACATTGATATCCTACTATAACACTGCTCGGTCACCTACCAGTGATCGCGACCTTGCGATATACAAAAATATAAATAGCAGTCTACTTACCATGAACATACATCTCAAAAGATAAATATAAGGACACATGTATAAGAAGCTATCAACTGGCATAGTTACAGACAATGAAACGTTGATCTAGCTCCTGAAAAAAAAATACAGGCTGGACGCCTGTAGAGTTGCTGCTGGTGTGCTCGAGGCTTGGAGGCTGTAGAGCCTGTAGGCTTGAAGGCTGGACGCCTGTAGAGTTGCTTGTAGCCGGTGTGCTCGAGGCTTGTAGGCTGGACGCCTGTAGAGTTGCTGCTGGTGTGCTCGAGGCTTGGAGGCTGGACGCCTGTAGAGTTGCTGCTGGTGTGCTCGAGGCTTGTAGGCTGGACGCCTGTAGAGTTGCTGCTGGTGTGCTCGAGGCTTGTAGGCTGGACGCCTGTAGAGTTGCTGCTGGTGTGCTCGAGGCTTGGAGGCTGTAGAGCCTGTAGGCTTGAAGGCTGGACGCCTGTAGAGTTGCTTGTAGCCGGTGTGCTCGAGGCTTGTAGGCTGGACGCCTGTAGAGTTGTTTGTAGCCGGCGCCTGGTAAGGTGCTTGTAGCTGGCGCCTAGTGAGGTGCTTGCAGCTGGCGCCTTGTGAGTTGCACGTAGCTGGCGCCTTGTGAGATGCCGCGGACGGCTGGTGCGTTGACTCCTTCTTCCCATGTACGCCTGTCCCCGGAGTTTATTGGTGAGTTCTCGTGGCTTGGAGGAGAACGAGGTAGCGAAGGCACAGGCGCGGGGTGACCGCTGCCAACCAAATGTAACGGGCTTGTCGGGGGGCGTTTAAAGGGTGTTGATTAAGACTTCAGCTTCCTTAAGGCGAATTATATTCGTAGCCTTTATGTACAAGAAGCGACGGAGCGAGAGCGACTGTCGTTGTGTGTCAGTCGGACTCTCGTGAAGGAGTCGCGAGTTACAGGTTGGAAAATAATTGTTACAATTGGTCACGTATGTCAAGGTGATCTCCACGCACCATCGGAGTGCGAAGTATACAAAACTGAGACGGTAAACACTGACGGACGACATTCCTATAAGGTGGCGTGATCTATCTGTCGTGGGTTTTTCCATTGACAATTGTATGCCTAATTCGTGGTGATATTAAATAATAATAATACATTGATATCCTACTATAACAATTAACTGAAAAATCCTTCGGCCTAAGCGAGCATTATTACACTTCAGCCTACCGCACTGGCACCTCGCAGAGCAGAGCCTAGTCAGCACCAGAGTTTTGTGTGTGTGTGTGTGTGTGTGTGTGTGTGTGTGTGTGTGTGTGTGTTACGCTTGCCCAACAAGTATACACACACGGTAATCGCGCGAAGCCGTCAGATATTTACGAGGCGTAATGGACGTTCCCTGCATGTCAGATGGCTAAGCTGAGTCCATCCATTCTGGCTCAGTGCTCACCGGGATCGTCTTACAAGGGAAACACGTGCTCGGCGTGACACACAAATTCGCCTTGGCTGACAGGGAACAGGAGTGACTAAGCGGTCGGTCATGCATCTCCTAGGGCGTAACGGGGGTAGGATATTTCGGCAACCCAAGTCTATGAAGCCATCACTACAGACAGACGCAGACTTGTTTCTCTTCACTTCTCACACCTCATCACCAGAGCCAAAGATTCTCACTTCTCACTCACTTCTCACACCTCATCACCAGAGCCAAAGATTCTCACTTCTCACACTTCATCACCAGAGCCAAAGATTCTCACTTCTCACTCACTTCTCACACCTCATCACCAGAGCCAAAGATTCTCACTTCTCACTCACTTCTCACACCTCATCACCAGAGCCAAAGATTCTCACTTCTCACTCACTTCTCACACCTCATCGCCAGAGCCAAAGATTCTCACTTCTCACTCACTTCTCACACCTCATCGCCAGAGCCAAAGATTCTCACTTCTCACTCACTTCTCACACCTCATCACCAGAGCCAAAGATTCTCACTTCTCACTCACTTCTCACACTTCATCACCAAAGCCAAAGATTATCACTTCTCACTCACTTCTCACACCTCATCGCCAGAGCCAAAGATTCTCACCTCTCACTCACTTCTCACACCTCATCACCAGAGCCAAAGATTCTCACTTCTCACTCACTTCTCACACTTCATCACCAAAGCCAAAGATTCTCACCTCTCACTCACTTCTCACACCTCATCACCAGAGCCAAAGATTCTCACTTCTCACTCACTTCTCACACCTCATCACCAGAGCCAAAGATTCTCACTTCTCACTCACTTCTCACACTTCATCACCAGAGCCAAAGATTCTCACCTCTCACTCACTTCTCACACCTCATCACCAGAGCCAAAGATTCTCACCTCTCACTCACTTCTCACACCTCATCGCCAGAGCCAAAGATTCTCACCTCTCACTCACTTCTCACACCTCATCACCAGAGCCAAAGATTCTCACTTCTCACTCACTTCTCACACCTCATCGCCAGAGCCAAATAACAGGAGAGTTTAGTTAATTTCATCTCACAAGCGCCATATTTTTACCAATAGAGCCGCGCGAAATACTAACGGATGCTGCCACAGTATAGTGTTTTTGGTGTTCTGGGTACTTCTTCGAGACCCTGACGATACCTTGAGCACAAAAAAAACACTACTGTATCATCATCAGTTTGAAATTCGCCCGGCTCTTTTGGCAACAACATGGCGCCGGTGATGAAGTTGACCAGACTCTCTCACACTTCCTCGCTTCACACCATCACCACAATTACACTTTTCAACCACCATCACTTGACTCTCCTGGCCTCGTTTTTTTTTTTTTTCGGGGCAGCATATAGAGGCCTTTTTATTTATATATTGTTTGTACTTAGCCCTTGAGCTGCCTCCCTTGCTGTAAACAAACAACAACAAAAACAACATTATTCACAACAGCCGCCATCCCCATCACCATAACACTCAAAACAACCACCATTATCCAGGCCTACCACCACCACCATCACCACCATAGCCACCACCATCACCACCATAGCCACCACCACTACTGGCATCACCAACACCATCGTCCTTATGCCTCCTAAGACGAATTCAAGTTACGTATCGTGTCTACATTAAGAAGGGAATGCTATCTCGACCTTGTGTGATTAATGGCGGCTCGTGTTCCTGTCAGAGTTTTGTTTTTATAGAGATGTTGCGATTTGCTAAGCTAAAGGTTGTGTCGTGACGCTTAGTCAAGAAAAAAATCCCTTCTCGCTTCTCCTGCTGTATCCCAACCTTCGCTCAGCGGGGGGATGGGTCTGTACAATTCCCTTCTGATTATATAAGATGTGTCGGCGTCCTTCGTTCCGTGGTGTAGTGTGGTTAACCAGCATACGTTTCTGTCTCTCTCCAATATCCAATCGTCCACCGCGCGGTTTTTAGGTGGGTCAAAACAGCTTCCATCCTGATTAGCACGTTCATAAATCAGCCTCCTCCCCGCCCATGTTTCGTAGCGTTAAAGAGAAGGGCGATGAGTAAGATGACCTCCACGAGATGATATCACACACGGAATTTATCATGTGTCTGTATTAACTACCAGGATGCGTCGTAGCCTCTTTCGACACTCATTGGAATGTGGAAGAGGCAAATAAAAGAGAGAAAAAAAAAACTCTCAGCGTGCCATAGCGAAATAGCAGCAATGTGTTAGGCCACGCACTCCTCGGAGGAATGGCGCACAGTTAACCCCGCTGACCAAACACCTCCTGGATAATAAAGATGTCCAAGTCCACTCTTAGCCTCATTATTATTACAGGAGGCGAGGCAGGTAGAGAGGGAGGAGTGAGGACACTATAAGATACCTGTTCATCAGCCCCCAGACACCTGAAACGCCGGGAGAGTGATAATGAAGATGAAAGTGATGAAAGAGGAGAAGAAGGACCAGAGAGATGAACAAGAGAAATGTAGGGCCAGAGTGGTAGGGTAATAAACATCTTAAAATACAACAAGCACACAAAGGAAAAATGAGTGTGATTAGTTTTCTTCCTTTTTTTCTTCCAGTTTTTCATCCTTTTCTTCCCTTTTCTTTTCCTCCAGTTCCTTCTTTACTTCCTCTTTGTCATTTTATTAATTTTCCTGACCCTTTTCCTCCTTTTTTCCCCTTTTTTTCTTCACTCTTCCTCTGTTTTCTTTTCTTCCAATTTCTCACCCCTTTCCTTCTCTTTCTCCTCTTCTTTTTCTTTACCTCCATCCTCCTCTTTCTGTACCCCATTTTCCTCCTCTTCCTCTTCCTCCTCCTTCTCCTCCTCTTCATCTTCCTCCTCCTTCTCCTCCTCCCTTCTGGATATGTAAAGGGAACAATGAGGAGAAGACGAAGCAGATTCCCTTTGTCTAACTGTCCTCTTCCTCCTCCTCCTCCTTCTCCTTCTCTTCCTTCTCCTCCTCCTCCTCCTCCTCCTCCTCCTCCAATGATAGAAGGACTTGGAGAAATGGAGAGAGTGGAGGAATTCGTGGTAGAAGTGTTGACAGGAGTGGAGAGAGAGCGAGAGAGAGAGAGAGAGCGAGAGAGCGAGAGAGAGAGAATAGACGTGGCATTGTTGTGGTAGTGGTGATTGTTAATGATGATGGTGGTGGTGGTGGTGGGGGTGGAATGGAGGGTGAGGAATCGAGGACAAGGGAGGATAAGAAGGAGAATAAAAGGGAGAATAGAGAATAGAAGGGAGAATAGAAGGGCGAATATAAGGGAAAATAAAAGGAGAATGCAAGGGAGGGAGACGAAGAAGAGAAGGGAGAATAAACGAAGAAAAAGGGGTTACAATGCGAGTACAAGAAATAATACAAAGGGAGAAGACAAGGTAGGGAATACGAAGGGAGAATACAAAGAATACAAGGGAGAGAATACAAGGGAGAGAGAAATACAAGCGAGAGAGAAATACAACGTCACAAGCCATCTTCTACCCACTCCCATTTCCTCTTATTGCCACCCTAAGCAAATATGACTTACTACTACTACTACTACTACTACTACTACTGTTACTACGACTGCCCCAGCTTCCTCTCATCTGCGGTTTGCTCGAGGGTGAAGTGGCTGGAGGGAAATTAACTGCAGAGCGTCAGGGTCGAGAGAGAGAGAGAGAGAGAGAGAGAGAGAGAGAGAGAGAGAGAGAGAGAGAGAGAGAGAGAGAGAGAGAGAGAGAGAAGTGCGGCGGAGTGGAAAAACTTAGGCGGCTTTTCCGATACCCTACGCCCCAGTCCACCCAGCAGTGAATGGGTACCAGGTATTAGTCCCGTCTACTAGGATCTTTTCCCTTTTATAATTCGCACCAACACCCACAACATGCAAACAAGGGTGTGTGCTCCGGGGAAGGGGGGGGGGGGGGTGTCAGCATCTCGCAGCCTCTCTAACCTGTAACTTACTCACGTACGAGAGCTGATAGCATCGAAGTGAGTATAAAATCATAATGCCTCTGATATACTTCTTGCTTGTACCCAAGAAGATCTACAGTAGGGTCTTCCCTCACTCTCATTTATTACAGCAGATGCTGCGCACGACGTCACCAGGCTGTCTGAGGTGGAGTTCAACACCTGGGCTGATGGGGTTTGCCGCCTTCCAAATTCCAGCATTAACAGTTAAATAAGAAGTCGCAGTTTCTTTCTTCTGGCTGTCGAGCGGTATCTATCTACAGGTGTTTACAAGCGAGTCACACGCTAATACGTTATGACAATGAAACATATGATGGTGTGCGGTTAACGGACAGTTATTCAAAAAATAAGAGCGAACTGAATGATTTTTCATCGTTTCCCTGAAAGAGAGAGAGAGAGAGAGAGACACACACACACACACACACACACACACACACAGACACACACACACAGAGAGGAGAACTAGTAAGAGAGCAACATGTACACACACACACACACACACACACAGCCACATAAACACACACACACACACACAGTAGGGAGATATACAACACATGCAAGCTATAATATCACAATAGAGGTATCTACTCACAGCACCACACAATACAACTACCTAAGAATCATATATAGAAATCTACTGAAGTAGGGAGACATGTCATCTATAGCCAGCAGAGACTCATTTGAGCCCAGAGTTATGAGGACCATACAATACTACTACTACTACTGAGGAGACGACAGACAATATCTGTGCAAATATGGGTATCTTTGAGAGAGAGAGGAGAGAGAGGAATTTGAGAGAGAGAGGAGAGTTACATTGTGTATCAGCCTACGGCGTGGCATCATAAGGGAGTGACGAGCGAGGGGTGGAGCGACTCGCTGCTTCACGCGTTCGAACTGTTCATTGCGAAACATTCAGACGGTGAACACTGAGGGTCACCGTTGCCAGATTGCTGTACTTAGAGCATCGTGCTTACTGATTTTTGACACTTGACGATCCCCAAAAGACATCAGGAATTAACGATTGTAATGATAACTATAAATGAGTCTCGTTATTTGGGTGTAGGGGACAGTTTTTGGAACGGAAGTCGGTATAAAGAAGAGGCTGAGTAAGGCAATCTGGCAACGCTGCTGAGGGCTCCCTAGCGTCAGAAAGAGAATGTCAGGAATTGTTTCTAGCAAATTCTTGAACTGGATATGAAAGCAGTATTGTAGGAAAATAAAAATACACCAGCAATACCTGTGTGGCAAGCAATTCCCGGGCGTGGCGTGTCAAAAATTACATCTCGACAACGCTGACGGCTGACCACTGTGGGAAAACGGCGGAGAATCTGTGACGTAGAGAGATCCTCGTGCATCTCAGGGCGGCGCGCGTCGGCCAAGCGGCGGGATGTGTATGTGACCTTGTGCGCGTGTGTGCCCGGCGGCGGTGGCGAGGCGTGTTTTATGAGGTGATTGTGTGTGCCCGGCGGCGGTGGCGAGGCGTGTTTTATGAGGTGATTGTGTGTGCCCGGCGGCGGTGGCGAGGCGTGTATTAAGAGGTGATTGTGTGTGCCCGGCGGCGGTGGCGAGGCGTGTATTAAGAGGTGATTGTGTGTGCCCGGCGGCGGTGGCGAGGCGTGTATTATGAGGCGATTGTGTGTGCCCGGCGGCGGTGGCGAGGCGTGTATTATGAGGCGATTGTGTGTGCCCGGCGGCGGTGGCGAGGCGTGTATTTCGAGGTGATTGTGTGTGCCCGACGGCGTTGCGTGTATCGTGTTGCGGTCATTGAGAGGGTGGAGGAGGCCCCGTCACTACGATGAAGGTGAGTGCCAGTGCCGGGGAGTCATGCTGTGGTGTTCTTGAGAGTTGGAACGCGGCAAAAGGCTCATTTTATACAATACAGATAGTGGAAACCGGCGGGGGAGTGCATGTGCCCTACTTTTTTTTTTTTTTTTTACAACAAAGGAGACAGCCCCTCCCTCCCCCGTGTCCTCCCTAGCCCCCCCTCGTGTCCTGTGACCATAGTTCCTTTAAATGCTGATGTTGCAAGTTAACCACCGCGGTAGTGCATGAAAGGTGAAACGTTGAGTAATATGGTGCAAGGAGGTTCCGCTGCGGTGATTGGTTAGCCGGCAACCCGTGACGTCATCAGTATACCCGGTGATGTTGCTGTCGTTCTGCGCGCGCGTGGACTGGGCGGTGTGTGTGTGTGTGTGTGTGTGTGTTATCACCCTTAAATACTGCTACGGAATTAGTGAGCATAGGGAGCGTGGATGGTGGGAGGGAGCGAGTAATGAAGAGATAGTCATCTTGCCTAAGGCGGTGGGGTGGCCAGGAAGGAGTGAGGGAGGGAGGGAAGGAGAGGAGGGGAAGGGATAGGGCTGATAGGTAAGGGAGGAGGGAGGCGGGGTGGGGTTGAGAGGGAAGGGAAGGGAGGAGGGGGTGGTAGAGAGGGAATGGAGGAGGCAGAGACGGAAGGGGGTAAGGCAAGGCTTTGTATGTCTTTGAATTATTTATATTTACTTGTATTTTCCTTCCCCTTCATTGACGCGTGGTTGCTGACGTTGCCTAATATGTTATCATTCTTCTTCCTTCCATTGAAATATTACGCTAATTTGATAAGGTAAAAAAAAAAAAAAATGATTCTCTCTCTCTCTCTCTCTCTCTCTCTCTCTCTCTCTCTCTCTCTCTCTCTGTCCTTCCTTCCATTGAAATATACGCTAGCTTGATACGGTAAAAAAAAAACGATTCTCTCTCTCTCTCTCTCTCTCTCTCTATCTCGCTCTCGAATCTCTCTCTCTCTCTCTCTCTCTCTCTCTCTCTCTCTCTCTCTCTCTCTCTCTCTCTCTCTCTCTCTCTCTCTCTCTCATTACAGATGGATCAAATTAACTGTTCAAATCCTTCTCCCCAGTATTCTCCCCACCTCCCCTCTCTTCTCCACCTGCCTGTTCCCTCCTTCCCCTGACTCCTATCTCCTCCCCTACCCATCACAACCCACCCACTGCCCTCCCTGCCACCAACAACCAACTCCCTGCACAACCCCCAACCTCCCACTCATTACCCCAGTTACTCTCATCCTCCACCAAACCCTCCTCCCTCCCATCACCCTCTCCTTCCCTTGTTTGCCTGCTCTTATTGTCTCCCCGTCTCCCTGGTTTGTTTCACGGCTCTCTGGGTCATATTCATAAACATTTCGCCTCCCAAGCACACTTATTTGACAAGGCCGCTCGTAGGAGTTTGGGGCATTTCCAGGGGTAGTTTTATGACCCTGGTGGTAGTCTGACCCTTCTTCTGTACCATGAACCTAAAAAAACACCCATTAGAACCCGATTGATCTTTTTTCAAACGGCGGCGTGGGGTGTGAGGAAGGGCATGTTGAAGTGATTGATTTAAATAAGTCCGTCCTTCTTCGTTTTCTTTAAGTCCCTGTTTCTACATTCTCTAGTTTGGCTCCAAGCAGTGTCACGCATAAACCACGCCTCTGCCGTGTCTCCTCCTACAAACCTGCGTATGGCTTGACTTGGTGTATATAGACTTAGTTAGTTAGTGCCAAAAGTAGTCAACGTAAAACGAGCAACGGGTTTAAAGATCGCGTTGGCCGTCACTTCAAGGCAACAGGAGGAATTAATTAAACATTCTCGCACGTACGTTAAGTGGATGTTTAAATCTTTTCTGCAAGGTATTGAAGCCCCTGACGACTAAGTTAATTAAATCACTCAAGCAGGCAGCCTCGTTATGCGCCATCAGTCCTTCCATTGCCGGGTCTTCCGTGTTTCCTCCTCCTCCTCCTCCTCCTCCTTTAGCCGAGACAAGGTCAAGAGCACCATGTCAGTTTAGTCTATAAAAGGATGATTAGGCCGGGAATGGAATGTCAGAGAGAGAGAGAGAGAGAGAGAGAGAGAGAGAGAGAGAGAGAGAGAGAGAGAGAGAGAGAGAGAGAGAGAGGAATTCATCGAGTATGTGAGTTTGGTAGTCGAGAAAGGGGTGGGTATACGTGTTTTAGAATAATTATATGGATGTTAGACTGTTACTGAGATGATTAAGATAAAATAGAGACAACGAGGAGAGGGGAGGAGGAGGAGAGAGCAGGAGGAGAAGAAAAAGAAGAAGAAGAAAAAAGAAAAGAAAAAGAAAAGAAGATAAGAAAGGAAAAATGGCCAATGAAAGAAGGAAGAGTTGCAATGGAGAGAGATCACAAGACGAAGAGAGAGAGAGAGAGAGAGAGAGAGAGAGAGAGAGAGAGAGAGAGAGAGAGAGAGAGAGAGAGAGAGAGAGAGAGAGAGAGAGAGAGAGAGAGAGAGAGAGAGAGAGAGAGAGAGAGAGAGAGAGAGAGCCGGCGAGTGGAAGGGGGGAGGGCGAAGGTAGGGCAAGTCAAAATGAAAGAAATAGAGAGAGAGAGAGAGAGAGAGAGAGAGAGAGAGAGAGAGAGAGAGAGAGAGAGAGAGAGAGAGAGAGAGAGAGAGAGAGAGAGAGAGAGAGAAATAATAAAAGACGGAAGACGGACCAGAGAATATGAAATAGGGAAGCGGGGTTAGACTTATGAAATAGGGAGAGGAAGTCAGAGGCAGGAGGAGGGAGAAGAAGAAATAGAGGAGGAAGAGAAGAATGTTGGAAATCAAGGAAACAGAGAAAGTGGAATGTCTAAGATGACGAAATATAGAGGAAAGAAACTGCGAAAAGGGACAAAATGAATAAGGAATTGGAGAGAAGTGAAAGGAGGAGAAAGAAGGAGAGGAGATGAGAAGGAGGAGAGAGAGAAGGGGAGTGAGTGGGAGAAGGAAAGGCAAAGGAAATGAAAAGAGAGGCCAGAAAAGAGATTGAGGAAGGAGAGGGTGGTAAAGGAAGAAGGGAGAGGGGGAGGGAACAGGGTGACAGAGGGAGAAGGGGAAGGAAGGGGGAGGGAAATGGAAGCGGAGGGGAAGGAAGGGAAGCCGAAGAGGATGAAACAGTGATGAAACGTCAACGGGAATGAAACGCGACTCGCTCAGGTTCGGGTCCCTGATATTTCTCTTTCCGAAAAATGTTAACCTTCTCACTTCTCCCTTTGCTCTCCTTCCCTCACCCTTCCATTTCCCTCTCCTCCTCCTCCTCCTCCTCCTCCTCCTCCTCCTTTTTCTGTTGTCCTTGGCCTCATGACCTTCCATTCTTTTCAGTCTCTGTGTTTTATATTCGTCTTACCTCCTCCTCCTCCTCCTCCTCTTCCCCTTCTCCTCTTCCTTCTCCTCCTCCTCCTCCTTTTCTTCTTCCTCTTCCTTCTACGAACAAATGCATTCTCTCAGTCATCTATCTTTGTGGAAATTTAGCCGACACTGCAAAGTTGTAGGAAATGGCTGCGTAAAGATGTATGCAATGAGAGAGAGAGAGAGAGAGAGAGAGAGAGAGAGAGAGAGAGAGAGAGAGAGAGAGAGAGAGAGAGAGAGAGAGAGAGAGAGAGAGAGAGAGAGAGAGAGAGAGAGAGAGAGAGAGAGAGAGAGAGAGAGAGAGAGAGAGAGAGAGCGGAAGCCGGAAGAAATTATTTATGTGGCCGTAAAGAGGAGACACAAATATGCTGGAAGAAAGAATTTGCAAAGGCGAAGGAAGGTAAATGTTTGGAAGATTCCAGTCCAAACACACACACACACACACACACACACACACACACACACACACACACAGATAGAGGGAGAAAGATCTTTGTTAATATAAATTTTTCTCGTTTAATATTTAGTTTCCTATTACAAGACGGATTCTATTAGTGACTGACGGTGTTTAGAGTTGTTACTGGAGGCGTTTGATGTTTTTATCCTATTTGAAATCAGTAAAAAAGAGAAAAAGGGAAATAATGTAAATCCAGGCATTATCTATAACTGTAGAGGGACAGAAAAAGAGCTTCATGGATTAAGCGACAGAGTGATTAAAGATATTCAAATGTCAATTAAGACTAAAAGTAGACTTGTACAGGTCGTATTATGCACAGAAGTGAAAACAGACGAACCAAAGTAGGAACCCAGGAATGGCAGGAGGATTCAGGGCAGACAGAGAACCAGGAGAAGAAACTAAATTAGGTCATTTGCCGGAGGAGAATGGAACACTATTATTAGACTAAGAGCTGCAGGACGCTGGTAGAGGCTTGTGCCGCCCTGGACTTGTAGTGGCTGAAAATGAGCCGATTTCACAGTCCAACACAGCGTCTTCGTAACAGCCCGAACCAAACTATAGAATCCCATACAATCGAAAATGGTGAGGTCTTCGATGCCACGCTAAATACACAAGACTTTTCCTGTATAGTTTCATCAAATTTGTGAACTTAAATACAAACACTAGACACTATACAAGGAAATTTCGATGGCTCTGGTATTGGTTTGGGAGCTTACTAACCCATCATGGGGAACTGTGAAACTGGCCCAATGAGACGTTGCTGATAACAGTGATAATGTGAGACACAATAAATATTCGAGTCTTTTTGAATGAAGGGAGGGAGAGGAAGAGGAGGAAGAAGAAGAGGAGGAGGAGGAGGAGGAGGAGGAGGAGGAGGAGGAGGAGGAGAGGGTTAGTGAATGAAGGGGGGAGAGGGTAAAGTTGTGCAGTAGCAGTTAATAATTAGTCTGATGGGGTAATCACTTAAATTATGCAAAAATATGATAATCCGAGTAACTGCGAGATCATTACAGAACAGATCCCGGCTTTGCTTTCCCTTTTAATCCGTCACTGACATTATTCTCGTCCGTTCATTACCTTCTCTGCAGTCTTAATCTCTTCCTGGGGCTCGCTATGAAGCGCCCGATGATGAAAAGGAAAAAAAAACATATTCACGTTGATGTCACGAAGACGCTTTGAGGAGCTATCCGTTTTGTGTCCTCGGAGCGGCGCGTCGCTGGGCGGGAATGTTTTCTTTAATGCTTCTTTTGATGTCGTTTTTGTGTCATTTTGTTACTGAGAAACCTGCGCGGGGTTGAAGGATTTTTTTCACTTTTGACATTTGTTGCTTAAAAGTGGCAATCATTTCAGTATTTAGTGTATTTCTGCGTCATTCATCGTATCATTTTCATTTTACTTTATTTTTTGTTTATTTAGCATCGTTTATTTCACTATCATTTATCTTATTGGTTTATTTAGCATTGTTTATCTCATTATCAATAGCATTACCTACTTTTATTTATCGAAGCTTTTACTTAACGACATCAACCTTTGTGATTATTGTAAATGACATCATACGTGCATTTATTATTAGATCGTTGCTTCAAAGCGAGTCAGACTTTGTGGCTAATCAGTTAATTGGTTTTGTTTCCTCCAGACCGCTGCCTCTGTAACTGCCTTTGTCATTATTGAATTCCTATTGTCATGATTGTAGACGCATATCCTGTATATTTTAGATGATCCCCGCTTATTTGTTTCCATTACTTAATGTGTTTAAGACTGATCTATTTTTGCGACCTTAACACAAGGGCTTTTCAACCTTAAGACCTTGACCTTTCCTTGGTTATACTTGTGTTTTTTTGTTTTTGTATTTTTCTTCTTTCATCAAGTTATGTGTTAGTGTTGTCCTTTCCTTGGTGTTACTTGTTTTTGTATTTATTTTCGACCTTGATTAAGACAACGCAAGAGAGCTTTTTTTTATGATCTTAAGACAAGAGAATGATTATTTTTTGCGACCTTAAGACAACACAAGAGCTTTTATGCGACCTTAGGACAACACAAGAAAGCTTTTATTTCGACCTTAAACTTACCTTAAGACAGCACACGATAATATTTTTTGCGTCCTCAAGACAACACAGGAGGGCTTATATTGCGACCGCAGCTCAAGAGTTTTTTCGAGTACCTTGCCATGGCTCGTGAGGTGTGCCGTACCTTGTGGCACCATCACCAGGGGTTGGCATGGGAAGGGTGGCAGGGGTAGGGTGGCAGGGGCAGGGTGGCAGGGACAGATTGGCAGGGGCAGATTGGCAGGGGCAGATTGGCAGGGGCAGATTGGCAGGGGCAGGGTGGCAGGGGTAGGGTGGCAGGGGCAGATTGGCAGGGGCAGATTGGCAGGGGCAGGGTGGCAGGGGCAGGGTGGCAGGGGCAGGGTGGCAGGGGCAGATTGGCAGGGGTAGGGTGGCAGAATAGCAGGGCAGACTGGCAGGGTATGAGCCATTCGTCAGGGTAATGGCGTTCACCATGCGATACGGTTCTAGCGGCCCTTTATCAACTGCGTCGGATCCAGATAAATTAAGGGTTGGAGTGGCCTTTTCTGTGGCCTGCGATCGCCTTCTTAGTCCGCTTATCTGTCGCTTGGCGGGTTGGCGTTGGGACCTTTGCAAGGGGGAGGAGGAGACCGATAGGGGACGATTCGAGAGCCGAGTTTTTAGAAGTTATTCTTAACCCGGTAGCAGCGACGGGCCAAATTTGTGGCTTTATCGTGTACCAGCGACGGGCCAAATTTTTGCCATGATATAAACCTCAAAATTTGATTATGCATAAACTGAGCACAAATGCTTTGATATATATTATGTAATGGTTTGTGTGAGTGATGTTTTTTTTCTCATTTTTTTCGCTGAGAGGGACCATTAAGAAACATGATCCCCGCAGCTGCCGGGTTAACTAAAAGATTTCGCGTTTTTTTTATCCTTTCCTCGGCATCCTTTTTAGTTTTCTTTTCTAGTTTTGTTCTTTTCATTTTTTTTTCGTTTTCTTGGTATTTTTCGTTTTCTTGGTAATATTTTGCTTTACTTTATTATTGAATTATTTTTTTTTGAAGAGCCGTATTTTTTTAAGACCTTATTTTCATTTGTTTCCTTTCAAAAAATTATATTTGTAATCTCGTGTTGGCTTTCGTTTTTATTACCTCCTTTTTACGTGATAGTTTTTGGCTATTTTTCTTTTGTTTTCTTGACGAGTAGATCATGTTACAGAATGCAGTGTTTTATAGTATTTAATTCTTTCATAACGACATTTTTTTTATTGACATATATAACGAAGTACATCCCTTACATTTATTTTACGATAAAGAAGAAGGATCAGGAAAACACAACCTGGGCACAAACAAAATCGTAGGTCTTTCCTTAAAAATAACAAAAACAAATGAAAAGAATACAAAAATGCGCAATGGATTACTGCCCATGTATCTTCCTGCGAGTAGCTTTATTATACAGGTGGAAAGGGGGTGGGTGGGGGTAACTGTAATAAAAAATAAACTTATAAATCGCTGAATGAGTAAAAAGTGCTTCTCTTAAATCACCACTTTTTTCCGTGTTCACTTAATTTGGCGAGCAATGCGGCGCGAGGCGAGCGAGGCATGGACGTTTATGGGCGAATTTCTATCAAAACCTTGCGGGAAGTCATCGGGGTTGGCTGATTAATGCTCGCCCGGGAGTTTTGGAGGTAATTTTTGCAATGTTTTAATATGTAGTTCTGGCGAGGCTGCGCGTGGCTGTGTTTTACGGGCGGGAAGGTTAAGCTTATGTGTTCGTGAGACGCCGGGGCTGGTGAGAGAGAGAGGGGAGGGGAGGATGAGAGGGAGAGAGAGAGAGGGGTGGATGGGAGAGAGATAGAGGAGGGGAAGAGGGAGAGAAAGAGAGAGCTGGGTGGGAAAGAGAGTAGGGGAGGGAGAAGAAGGAGGGAGGGTGGGGATGAGAGAGAGAGAGAGAGAGAGAGAGAGAGAGAGAGAGAGAGAGAGAGAGAGAGAGAGAGAATCACTTTGCTTCCCCCTCCCCCCTCACACACACACACACACACACACACACACACACACACACACACACACACACACACACACACACACACACACACACACACACACACACTGACTCACGACTTCCATTTTACTTCAATAGCCCCATCTTTTTCCTCTTCCGCCCCCCCCCCCCTTTCCCATACCCCATCACACCATACACGCCATATACATACCGATACCTACAGACTGCATTAATATTTCTCATTTTTTCATATTTTTTTCCTTTTTTCCTTCCCTTTTTGGTGGTGGTGTTAGGAATGGGCGACAGCAGTGATTTGAGGTGATGATGATAGATGGCGGTGATGATGGAGTTACTGGTGGCCGAGTTAGTGGTGATGGGGGTGGTGGTGATAACTGTTGTGGCGTGGTGATGAAAGCTGTGATGGTGATGAGAGAGAGAGAGAGAGAGAGATGGGGTAGGGTGGAGGGTATGGAGGTGAGGGAAATAGTACAGTAGTGGAGGGGATGAAGGGGGGATGGAAGTAATGGTAAAGGACGATGATGATGATGATGATGAGCCATAGTGGTGTAGTATGTTGTAGTATAGTGCTCAGAGGTGATGTGTGCGAGTGTTTTTTGGTGCTGTGTTAAAATTATCTATACTGTAATTGGAGTAGTCCCAATAGGCTCTTGATGCAATGTTTTTTTTACAACGAAGGAGACAGCTCAAGGGCACACAAAAAAGGAAATAATAATAAAAAAGCCCGCTACTCGCTGCTTCTAAAAAAAAAGAATCAAAAGATGTGCTGTAGTCATCTAGTGAGGTCAGCAGCGTGAGCCCGTTACACCACCTCTCACTCCTTTTTTATCTTTTGAGGCAGACATGGTGGATTGGGTGCTTGTCTGGAGACCCAAAGGCTGCGAATTTACTCCAGTTAACGAATTCACTCTGCGAATTAACTCCAGGTTTTTCAGTAAGAGCGCTCTCAGTAGCAGCGCTCCCTCGTAACCTCGTAACGGTCTTAATTGCCTAGCTCGGAGGTATAATTTCATAGCTACACTCACCACCACCACCACCACCACCACCACTAAAGCACTGTCAACACTTCTCTTCATCACCACCAACAACACCACGTCTGCACCTCGCCTACATCACCTCGTCTTGACCTCTAATTCACCACCTCGAACGGATCTCTCCATCACCACCACCACAACACCACCACCTTCAACACCACCGCACCTTTTCTTTATCCCCTCGTCCTCACCTCCCCTTCAACACCTCTTTCGGACCTCTCTTCATCCCCATCACCACCATTACTACCTTGTCTTCCCCTCCCTTTATCACCACCACCTCTTCGTAACCACCCCACCACCACCACCACTATCACCACCACTGGTTCGCCCGCACCTCCCCTTCACCTCCTCGTCCGCAGCCTCCAGTATTCCATCTCGCAGGCCATTATTCTCCTCCCCTGTCTCCCTCTCCATAAATTGCTTTCATCTGTCATTTTTACCTTCACTTGGATTTGCTGGCTTCTGTCGCTGCCTTTTCTCTCTCCCTTGGACAATTCTACCTCAATTTCCTTCTCGCGAGCCTGTCTGTGTCTGTGTGTGAGTCTGTTTGTGTGTCTGTTTCTCTAGGCCATAGAGGGACAGAGTGAAGCCAATGTATAGGTTCAATTTAAGGAGGAATGCAGTTAGATGTACACAAGCTTCCATAGGTGATGCAGAGTCGGATCCAATTCTACGCTTTCTTGCACTCCCTGAAGGCACACGCAATATATTTTTTCCTGTCTCCTCTCCCACACGAAAGACAGTAAAATATTTTCCTCCGTCTCCTCTTCCTCCTCTTCCTTAGTTTATGTGGGTTTGTTAAATAAGGGAAGGTAGCTGTGGTGTAATTTGTGATGTGGCCTTGTTAGGTAACTGCCGAGGACAAGCAGATAGAAAAACTTGACCAGGTATTCTTATTTTGCAAGTGTTCCTTTTTCTTTCCCTTGTTTTCTTTTTCTTTTTTTGCTTCACGCCATCTTCACTTTTGTTTATCTCCTTCTCCCAGCATTTTCTGATCATTTCTTGTCCCTTTCTTTCGCTTTTTCATTCTTACATTTTCTAGCTTCTTTTTTTTCACTGTTCATTTCCGTGTATTTTTTTTCATTTTTAGTGATTCTTTCCCCCAGCGTCCCTTTAGCTTTCTTCTTTCCTTCTTTCTTTCTTTCTCTCATGAGTGTTCTGTTTCCTCTCAGTTTTTCTTGTTCCTGCACTTTCTCGCTTCTTTTTTTAGCTCTTTTCTGCTTTTTCCTTTTAGCACTTTTATTTTAGCACTGTTCTTTCTTTCCTTCTTTTTCCCCTGACGACTTTTTCGACTTTTCCTTTTGTTTCTTCTACCTTCTTCCTCTCTTGTTCTTATTCGATCTCCTCTCTTCCGAGCAGCACTTTCTCTTATCTTTTGCCTTGTCTATTTCTATTTTCTATTTCTTTGTAACATTTTCTAGCTTCATCTTTCCCTTTCCTTTTGTTTCTTCTACCTCATTCCCCTCTCTGTTCTTACTCTTCCTCCTCTTCCTCCCTCGCAGGACTTTACCTTATCTCTAAACTTCTATCTTTCTATTTTTTGGCAACATTCTCCCGCTCTTTCTTTCGTCTTATATATTTCCTTTTCTTCTGGGACGGTTCTTTAATTTCTTTTGGGATGAGTTTTGAGGTCAAAGTTTTGGGGCGAGATTAAAGGCATTCATCACGACATTCTTAAAAAGGTTTCTTCGGCCAAAAGTACAGCGGCCGCGAAGGTTGACTAACGACACCAATTACAGATTGTCGACTTGGGAACAAAGACCGACGAGGAGACTTTCTTTCTGAACTATGTGTAGAAAAAGAGGAAAACGTAGTCACTGGATTTTTGAGGGGCGAGAGAGGGAGAGGTTTGTGTGCGAACGTAAGCGGAATAAAGTTTACGAGTAAGATAAAGTTTGTTTCCTCAGTTAGTACAGTTTTGAGAGTGAGGCAAAAGGAGGAAGAGGGAGAGAGCGATGCATTGCACTTGTCGTTTTAGGCATCAACAAAATACCGTCAGCCAGATTTTTTTTTTATTATTAAAGAAAATTGCGATTTTTCAAGATTGCAAGACATTCTTTTTCTTTTGTTGTTGTTGTTTGAAAGATATTTTTCTGAGTAAAAATTATACATATATGTTTACTTATCATACTCACTGCATAAGATTAAGAAGACGCCGCTCGTTTTATGCATTGCAACGGGTTTCCAATTCCATTTTTAGATTGCAACTTGTTACTTTGGTTCAAATACATATTCATGAACTGCCGCAGGATAAAAATACTCAGCTTTTCTATACAGTGCATCGGGGTCGATACAGCGATTTTTATTTTAGATTGTCACAATGTTATTCATACACTGTGACACGTTTTGTATAAGTTTTGCATAATGTTAGATTGCACTTGGCTCGATAGGTGTATATACTTCATTTATATAGCTACAGATTACAATACAACTATACATTTTCATATCCTACATTGGAATGAATCTGGTATAAGTATTTTTGTTCTGACTGCCACAAAGCCTTTTCTATTTATCCAGGTAAGGTTCATCGAGCAAGTGTCGGGGCGTGGCGGGATGGGGAGGCAGGTCGTTGTGGTGCCTCGCGTGACTCGGCGTCAAACAAAACGAAATAGTTACCGTCGAGCGAGGTGATATACACTTCCCCGCTAGGCATCCTCACCTGTACACCTGACAGGTAAGTGACAAACAGCCTGAGGCGCCCCCACATGCCAGACACCCACCGCTCACACCTTGACATGTCTCTTCTCTCTCTCCTCCCTCCCTCCCTCCCTATTTTCCTCCTCCGCGCTCCTTTCTCCCTCGTTACACCCACACGACACCATATATATACCTATCACCTTGCTGCCTTGATTGATACCTTCTCTTTTCCCTCCCGTCCCTCCTTCCCTTGTCCTTGTTCGCCTTTACTAACCTCCACTCTCCTCCCGCGTTACACCACGGCCTCCACGTCTACCCACCACTCCAATACCTTGACACTTCTCTCCTCCCTTCCTCCCTACTCCCCATCCTCCTCCACCTAACCTCCACTCTCCTCCCGCGTTACACCCACACGGCCTCACACACCTACCCACCACTCCAATACCTTGACACTTCTCTCCTCCCTTCCTCCCTACTCCCATCCTCCTCCACTAACCTCCACTCTCCTCCCGCGTTACACCACGGCCTCCACGTACCCACCACTCCAATACCTTGACACTTCTCTCCTCCCTTCCTCCCTACTCCCCATCCTCCTCCACCTTACCTCCACTCTCCTCCCGCGTTACACCCACACGGCCCCACGTCTACCCACCACTCCAATACCTTGACACTTCTCTCCTCCCTTCCTCCCTCCCCATCCTCCTCCACCTTACCTCCACTCTCCTCCCGCGTTACACCCACGGCCTCACACGTCTACCCACCACTCAATACCTTGACACTTCTCTCCTCCCTTCCCCTACTCCCATCCTCCTCCACCTTACCTCCCTCTCCTCCGCGTTACACCCACGGCCTCCACGTCTACCACCACCTCAATACCTTCTCTCCTCCCTTCCTCCCCTCCCCATCCTCCTCCACCTACCTCCACTCTCCTCCCGTTACACCCACGGCCTCACACCTACCCACCACTCCAATACCTTGACACTTCTCTCCTCCCTTCCTCCCTCCCCCATCCTCCTCCACCTTACCTCCTCCTCCCGTTACACCCCACGGCCTCACACGTCTACCACCACTCCAATACCTTGACCTTCTCTCCTCCTTCCTCCCTACTCCCATCCTCCTCCACCTTACCTCCTCTCCTCCTTCTTCGTTACATCACGCCTCCACTCCACATATCTATCAACCACTTTTCTTTTCTCCTCCTTCCTTCTCTTACTTCCATCCCTCTTTTCTCTCTCTCTTCATCATCCCTTACTTTGTTCGGCACTATATTCTCCTCTTACTTTATTCTCCTTTCTTTTTCGTCTAAGTTTTTATACATCTTTTTTTTTTTTTCATGCGTCTTCTTCTCTATCTTCCTCTTCCTTTTCTTTCATCTCTTTATTCTTCTTCTCCACATTTCTCCCCATCCATATATTTTGTTTTAATCTCAGGTATTTCTCCATTTTGACATCTCCATTTTTTCCCTTTCTCTCCTTTCCCTATATTTCTTTACCTTCTCTGTTCTTTTCTTTTGTTCTTCATCATTTCAACGGCACAGTCTGACAGCTATTTCCTCCCCTCTTCATTCACCCTTTCATCATCTTTTGCTTCCGTTATCTCGCCTTCTTTTTCTTCTTCCCATCATTCTCCTTCATTTCCCTTGGCGTCATATTTTCCATCTCCTGGCTCGTCATTCCTATCTTCCTTTTTTTAAACTTTTCTTTACTTCTCTTATCGCCCCTGAAGAAAAAAACTATTGTATCCCTTTCATATTTCATTTAGATTTTCTGTTTATCACCTTGCGTCTCTTTCCTCGTCATTCTTTTCTGCTTCTGTTCTCTTCTTTCTTTCTTAATTAAACCTGCATCTCTCATCTCTTTCACTCCCATAAACACACACACACACACACACACACACACACACACACACACACACACACACACACACACACACACACACAAAGCAATCTGCCCCATTCATTGATTCCTTCGTATTCCTGTTTATAATTCTGCGTCTCCTTCTTGCCCTTCTTTACTACTCCTGTCCCTCTTGTTCCTCTTCCTCTTCCTCTTTATCCTTTACCATTACTACTCCTCTTTCTCCTCTTCCTCTTCCTTTTTATCCGTCAGTGCCTGTTCGCTCGCAACCGCCTCTGCTTCCTCAAGGGCAATAAGTAAACAAATTCGTCCCGCGCCTTCAGAAGAACGTAAACAAGGTCTTACGCAGTTTGTTGTCGCTGTCACTGTTGTTGTTAATGTTGTAAATTTGTCTTCGTTCTTAGTTTTGTGTTTCTTGTTGTGTTGTTGTTGGTTGATGTCTTTGTTCTTGTTGTTGTGCTTCTGTTATTGTTGTTTATTTTTGTTTTTGATGTTGTTGTTGATATGGCACAGGTAAATTGTTATACTCCAGCATCCTTACCTGTCCCTTCACTTTCCCTCTCTTCTCTCTCCTCTCTTCTCCTGGCCGCGGGTGAGAAAGGAAGGAAGGAAGGAAGTGAAGGAAGGAAGGAAGGAAGGAAGGGAAGGAAGGGAAGGAAGGAAGGGAAGGAAGGGAGGAAGGCAGAGAGGGAACGAGGATATGAATATCTTTAGTAGGGAAGGAAGGAAGAATGATTGACAGATGGACAGACAGATGAACAGACAAACAGACACACAAACACACACACGGACAGTCATAGAGTCAGAGAGGAAGAAAATCAGAAAAAAAGTAAGGAAGGAAGGAAGATAAAAACGAAGAGAAAAACTGGAAGGGAGCGGAAGGTGGAGGCAAGAAACAAAGAGATGGAGGAAGAGGAGGAGATAAAAAAGAGGAGATAGGAAGGAAGGAAAGGAAAGATGAAAGATAAATGATTCTTTGGGATGCGCGCGTGACCAAGGAGGGAGAAACTATAATGGCTGGATGGATTATATATGCGCTCATTTTTATTCAATTAGCTATTTTGTGTTCCAGATATTATTTTGCAGTAACTTTGGGTAGCTCTACTTTATCTTTTAACCTCGATATAATTATAATACGCCAATTCAGTGTTCACCTATTTAATCCTTTTTATCAACTTCCTCATTCAAGTTTAATATTATCCGTACCTCCTCCTCCTCCTCCTTCTTCTCATCTTTCATGGTCTCCTCTCCAGTACCCTTCTCTTTACGATGCTTACTCGTCTTCTTTCTCCTTCTCATTTTCGCCCCTCGCTTCCCTTCATCTCTCTTCTCTTCTTTTTTTCTTTGATCCTTTTCCGTCTTCCTCATCATCGTCCTTCACGCCTCCCTTTACCTTCCTTCTCTTTTTTTTCCTCCGTGCTCTTCTTCCTTCTTCCTCTCGTCATCATCTCCTTCGTGTCTCTCTTCGTCTCTTCTCTTCTTCTGCTCCTCTTCCTTCTTCCTCTCATTCTTGTATCTCCTGTCTCTGCATCTCCCTCTAGTTCTCCTTTTCTCTCCGCCTCCCCGCTCCTGAATAGACCCTCCCTCTCCTTCCTTTTCTAAGCTTCCCTTCTCATCTTAACACTCGCTTCAAGTTTCATATCCTTCCTCTTCTCCTCCTTTCACATATGCAACCTTTCATCTCCCTTTTCTTCCTTCCTCTCTCTCTCTCTCTCTCTCTCTCTCTCTCTCTCTCTCTCTCTCTCTCTCTCTCTCTCTCTCTCTCTCTCTCTCTCTCTCTCTCTCTCTCTCTCTCTCTCTCTCTCTCTCTCTCTCTCTCTCTCTCTCTCTCTCTCTCTCTCTCTCTCTCTCTCTCTCTCTCTCTCTCTCTCTCTCTCTCTCTCTCTCTCTCTCTCTCTCTCTCTCTCTCTCTCTCTCTCTCTCTCTCTCTCTCTCTCTCTCTCTCTCTCTCTCTCTCTCTCTCTCTCTCTCTCTCTCTCTCTCTCTCTCTCTCTCTCTCTCTCTCTCTATCTCTCTCTCTATCTCTCTCTCTCTCTCTCTCTCTCTCTCTCTCTCTCTCTATCTCTCTCTCTCTCTCTCTCTCTCTCTCTCTCTCTCTCTCTCTCTCTCTCTCTCTCTCTCTCTCTCTCTCTCTCTCTCTCTCTCTCTCTCTCTTTTGGTCTCCCTCCTCAGCCTCCTTCCTCTTCTCCTCCTTTCACCCATATAACCTTTCATTTTCCTCGTCACTCATTCCAGGTAATTCTTTTTTTCCTGATTCCTACTCTTTTTGTCTTCCTGTTTAACCTACTTTATCTTTCACCTACTCTGTTATCACTCCCTACTCCTCTTTCTTTCTCTTCTTTCTCTTATCGTACCATTCCTTCCCATCCTCTAGCATCTCTCCTTGTTACTCTCTTCTCTTATCTCTTATCTCATCATTCTCTTGTGTTTCGTAGTTCCTCTCTCTGCCTTTTTCTTATCCTCTTCCTTCTTTCATCTCTTATCTCATCATTCCCTTGTGTTTTGCTGTTTCTCTCTCTACTTTTTTTATCCTCTTCCTTCTTTCATCTCTTATCTCATCATTCCCTTGTGTTTTGCTGTTTCTCTCTCTACTTTTTTTATCCTCTCCCTTCTTTAATCTCATATATCATCATTCCCTTGTGTTTTGCAGTTTCTCTCTCTACTTTTTTTTATTCTCTCCCTTCCTCCTTCTCTTATCTCATCATTCCCTTGTGTTTCGCAGTTTCTCTCTCTACTTTTTTTTTCATATTCTCTCCCTTCCTCCATCATCCCAACATTGCCTTTCCCACTTCCATTTCCTATTTTTTTTTCATATTTTTCTTCGACCTTCTGCTTCTCCTTATCCCTACGTTATTTTGCTTTCATATCTTTCCTCTTCGTTCTTTCCCCTTCTACTTTATTTTCCTATCTGCTCTCCCCTTCTCTCTCCCTCCTTTCTCTTTATCTCTTTCCCTCCCTCCTGATTCTCATGCTACTAAATCATCACTCTCATTTTCCTTTTCCCTGCTTCAACATTTTCCTTTTCAATGTTCATTATGTACACAGCAACTGACTCCCCGGGTGGTGGTGGAGGGGGGGGGGGTTGTATGTATAAGAAAAGTGAAAGGTGTTACTTCTGAATACAGGTGAGGGAAGAAAGGACTCGACAGGTATGGATATTTTAGGATAGAAAAGTTTAAAGGGAAACGCATAAATTCCTAGGAATTGGCTTATCTAAAAAATAAATCTAAATTGTCTCTCTCTCTCTCTCTCTCTCTCTCTCTCTCTCTCTCTCTCTCTCTCTCTCTCTCTCTCTCTCTCTCTCTCTCTCTCTCTCTCTCTCTCTCTCTCTCTCTCTCTCTCTCTCTCTCTCTCTCTCTCTCTCTCTCTCTCTCTCTCTCTCTCTCTCTCTCTCTCTCTCTCTCTCTCTCTCTCTCTCTCTCTCTCTCTCTCTCTCTCTCTCTCTGTTACCTACACATAGCGTTTAAACTTTACACTTCGCAAAGTTTGTAAAAGATCTCATTCTTAACCGTCCTTTTTCCTTTTCCATTACTTATTCATCTTTCTCCTCCGTTTTCTTCTCCTCTTTCTCCACCTCCTGCTCATCATCCTCGTCCTCCTCCCTAAACTTTCTCCTCCTCCTCTTACTTCTCTATACTCTTTTCATGCCCTTAACCTTACAAACTTTCTAATATTTACCGACTCTGAATCTTAAATGTCCTTCTGCATTCGTCTCTTTCCTCTCTGAACTTAAACCTCAAAACAGTGACAGTATATAGAAATGGAGAGAGAGAGAGAGAGAGAGAGAGAGAGAGAGAGAGAGAGAGAGAGAGAGAGAGAGATCATGTGTGTGTGTGTGTGTGTGTGTGTGTTATGGAGAAATACCATCGCCGCCGCTCCCCAAGCCTTTTAGAATAATGACTTGACAAATGCCTCGAGACTAACCTACACGGAATTGTCGATAATTAATTTTCCTCGAGCGAAGATCCATTATGTAGTGTGTGTGTGTGTGTGTGTGTGTGTGTGTGTGTGTTGGTGTCCCTAAAGGTTACGTCGTGCCTTCCCCCTCCCCGTCTTCCTCGTCCTCCTCCTCCACCTCCTTCCTGTTGACAATCTACATCTTTTAACGCTACTGATGGGGTGCAAACAGATGTATACTACAAGTTCGCCAGGAAACATAGAGGGCTGCTTGGTGGAGGCCGGTTGATGCCTGATTGGAATTTGCTCTGAAGTGAATTAATGTCAGCGGATAATGAAGTGTACGCTGTAGAGGTGAGTTAATTGAAGGTTGTGTGCGTGGACCAGGTAGATGGAGTTGTCTATGTTGGTGATGGTAAATGAGGTTATGTGAATTGACAGCGGCGAATGAAATGTTATGTAGTGACAGTGGTAAATAGTCATGTGTGTTGGTTGGCAGGGGTAAATGAAGTCATGTGTGTGGGCAGTAGTGAATGACGATATGTATAGTGTATTAGCAGTATTAGCACACACACACACACACACACCTGAGATTTCCTGAGATTTCCTGAGATATAGTTGGGCTCGCTTGTTGAGCCAGGGTCACGCGGAGCGCCGCCCTAGGTGGTGCGGGTGAGGTGGTGCAGCAAGCTGTTCCCCTCCGTAGTTACGTAATAGTGGGGAAGCACTGGATGGTCTGGGACTGTCCTCAGAAACTTATCTAATTCACTCTTGAATGACTCCAGGGTCCCTGTAAGTTCTCGTATATGTCTTGGTAGTCTATTGAATAGTTTGGGTCCGTACACGGCAATGGAACTTTCTTTCAATGTTTGAATTTTTTTCCATGAGCCAGCAATAGGCGGTATCGCACATAATACTCCACGTCTGGCGTTATGGGTGGTTTTTATTGCTTCACTGGACTCAAGATTGGGAACCAAACCGTTGATGATTTTCCATATGTAAATTATAATATAGCGTTCTCTTCGTCTTTCCAATGAGTACAGATTTAGCTGGTGTAATCTCTCCCAATAGTTGGTGTTTTCTAGCCCGTCTATTCTAGATGTGAATGTACGCTGCACTGCTTCTATTGTTCTTATTTGGCCAATATTGGTTGGGCACCATAGTTGACAGCAGTATTCAATGAGTGGTATTATCAGAGATTTATATAATGTCAACATTGTTTCTGGATTCCTAGTTTTGAAAGTTCTCAGAATCCATCCCATCTGTTTTCTTGCTTTTCCTGTTGAACTGACTATGTGTTGTGTGAATGTGGCATCATCAGTAATAATGATGCCGAGGTCCCGTATACTATTCTGTTGTTTAATAGTTTCGCCATCTGGAGTCTTATAATTGTTTATGATGTGGCTGCTTTTGGGATGTCTGTAACTCACTAGTTCGAATTTTGATAGGTTAAATTCCATATTGTTATCTTTTGTCCATGCAAACATCTTGTTCAGGTCATTCTGTACTAGTTTATGGTCCTCTTTCGTGCTTATTGTTCCCATCATCCGTGTGTCGTCTGCGAAAGATGTAGCCTTGCAGTGTTCTAGCTTGGTGTCTATATCCGTAATAGAAATAAGAAATAACAATGGTCCGATAACAGATCCCTGGATGACTCCACTTGTAACTTCAGAATTCCTTGATTGCGTTCCTTGGACGACCACTGACTGTGTTCTTTCTGAGAAATAGTTTTGTATCCAGCTTGCAATTTTCTGTTTTATACCGATTTGTTTGATTTTTTTCATGAGGATCGACTGGTCAACTTTATCGAATGCTTTCGAAAAGTCCAAGTATATGACATCTACTCCAACTTCTTTTTCCAGGTAACCAAGTATGTCCGTTCTATGCTGCAAAAGTTGCGACAAACAGGATCGTCCTTGTCGAAACCCGTGTTGGCCTTTATTATATAATTCGTTTTTTTTCATGAAGTCGGCAATTCGCTTTACAAGGATCCTCTCAAAAATCTTTATAATATGCGAGGTTTTTCCCACAGGTCTGTAGTTTTTGGCAGCCGCTTTATCTCCACCTTTAAATATCGGTGTAACTAGACTTTGTTTTAGCACTCTCGGGACCTGCCCTGCATCTAATGAAGTACGCCATAGTATGTACAACGGAGTGGAAAGAGTGTGTGAGCACTTTTTCAGGAGTATAGCTGGAACCATATCTGGTCCTGCAGCAGAGAATGTATTTATTGCTGCAATGGCCTGCTCTATATCTTCCTTGTTGAATTCTATGTCTTCTAGTTGTGGGCCTTCTCTATTCTGTGATGGTTGGTATGCAGTTGTGTTACATGGTGGTTTGCTGTAAACTGAGTTATATTGTTCATCCAAGGCATCTGCAATCTCTTTGGGGTCCGTGATTTGCCTCCCTTTCCATGAAATGGGTCCTATAGAACTTCTTATTTCTGCCTTTGACCTAGCATAGGAGTAAAAATATTTTGGATTATTCTTTATGGCATCCACTGCTCTTCTTTCTTCTGTCTTCAATTCATTTTCGTGAGATTCAGCCAGTTTATTTTCAATCGTCTTGATTTTATTCTTTAAACTTCGTTGGTTATTTCTCATTTTGGTTTTTAATTGTTTAACCAGTCTTGTCCTTTTTTTCATTAATATTCTCCGATCACGGGGAATTGATTTTTGTCACCGTTTTGTCTTTTGGGGGATAAGTGCAGTGCATATATCTTGCAATTTAGTGAGAATGTATTCAACCATCATGTTAATCGATTTATTCTCTAATTCTGAACTCCAGTTAACGTTTGCAATCTCCTTGTTCACTGCGTTCCAATCGACTTTAGAGTGGAAGAAGTTTAATGCTGCAAAAGACTCAAGTTTTCTGGTATTATTTGCCTTCCCTATATCACTCAGCATCGTCTCCACTATCACTAATCTATGGTCTGATAGTGTAGTGTCTTCAATGTCAACCGTATTTACCAATTCTTCATTATTAGTAAATACCAGGTCCAGTATGTTCTCTCCTCTTGTAGGTTCGTTTATTAGTTGTTTCAGTAAAAATTCGTTTGCCAAGCTCACCAACGTTGTAGAGTGTAGTCTGTCCACTGCTGTTCCCCCATATATTGTCTTGGTGTCCCATTCTATAATTGGCAGGTTGAAGTCCCCATTTATAATTATTGTTGGCTCTGGCGGTCCCAATCTCCGTATCTCCTCCGTTATACAATTATTAAAATTTAGAAAACTCTGTTGTGAACATCCTGACGGTCTGTATACAGTGATTATGATAGTCTTCAGTCGCTCTATATATAGCACTACGTATTCTGTTTCACCATCAGAACCAGTTACAAACATTTTTGTATGCCGAGACCAATCATCCCTCACATAAACTATTACTCCACCTTTTTTCCTTCCTGCTAGGCGGTCTCTTTGAAACTGTTGGAAACCACTAATTTTTATTTCCCCATCTTTTATATCTTGCCGTAAGTGTGATTCGGTAAAACACATTAATATTGCGTTACATGTCCTAGCTATTTCACTCAGCATATTTCTTTTATAATGTTTTTTCCTGGGAAATATACCCTCAATGTTGCAGCATATTATTGCTGATCTATTGAGTAGTGGTGTGCTTGACTGGTAATCTGGGGGTGAGCAATCTTGCAAATTTGGTTGATATGTAGGACTTATTACCTGTAGGCTTGGCTCAAATCTTAGTTTTTTGGATATATATCCTCTTCACATGTCATTGCACACACACACGCACAAAAGTAATCGTGTATCCGTGCAAGCGACACAACGAGGGAGTCAACGCAAAACGCTCGCGCCTCCAACGACGGGACGATAAATTTACGCGAGTTGTCCCTGGCCTCGATCCCTCACTGTCTGAAGCAGGTGTGGGAGTAAGTCGGGGTGGCGGGGGAGGGGAGTTTGAGGAAGGCATTGGTAACGAAGGCGAGGGGGAGCGGAAGGAAGAAGTGGGCGTCTTTGTCGGTGTGCAGAAGGGAAGTGGGGGGAGGTTGTGTTTAGAAGAGTGGGGGGGTGTAGAGGGAGGGAAGAAGGAGAAGTAAGGGAGGTATTAGTAACAGAGGAGAGGGGGGGTCATTGTTTGTATATAGAAAGGGAGGAGAAGAGGGGAGACGAAAAGGGGGTGAGAATGGGGATAAAGAAGAGGAAGGGTGCTGTTTGGTAGTGAACATGTGTGGTTGCCGGGCAGAGGAATGGGAGACTTTTCCTGTCGTGTCTGGCGAAGGGCTGACGGTGGTGAATGCTCATATGTACCTGTGGGGTGTGATTTGGGTGAAGGAAGTGTAGTGGGCTGTGCTTAAGGCTGAGTGGGAGTGTAGGGGACTTATGGATGACTTTGGGGTACATGGGTGATGGGACGGCTGCTAATACCTATGTGTGGGGGGGGAGGCTGGGATGAGTAATGGGCGAGTGTTCTGTGGTGGTGGGAAAGGGGCTGGTGGCTGTGGTGGAGGAATGCGGTTGTGGATAAGGAAGGGATGGGGGGGTTCTCTTGAAGGTTGGTCTCTAGTCTGGTTTCTTTGACTCTAGGAAGGTCATGTCATCTCCGTGTGTGTTGGGGGGGGAGGGGAGGAAGGGTTAAGCTTAAGGATGCAGTCATGTTTTCTGTAAGTTGTTTTGATTCGTCTTCTATATTTATCATTCATTGTGTCTTTTATCTTCATTTGCGTACTTGTTTTTTTTTTTTTTTTTTTTTACAGCAAAGGAGTCAGCTCAAGGGCATAAAAAAAAGGAAACAAATATGAAAAAAAAGCCCGCTACTCACTGGATTTTGGTTTTTATTCATTCATTCAGTCACGCATTCCTTAATCTCTCTCATGTATTTCTTTCTCCTCCCTTCGTTCCTATGCCTTAATTCTTCAATTCTTTTGTTCATTTATTTATTCACTCCTTCAATCTATATTCATCATTCTCTCTCTCTCTCTCTCTCTCTCTCTCTCTCTCTCTCTCTCTCTCTCTCTCTCTCTCTCTCTCTCTCTCTCTCTCTCTCTCTCTCTCTCTGGTTTTCACATTATTTCCTCCATTTGTTCTTGTCTCCAATACTTGAACTACTTCCTTATACCTTCTTTTTAATCTTCCTCCTCCTCCTCCTCCTCCTCTGAGACTTTCCCTTTAATGGTCCAGATCACAGGTTGTTAAGCGGGTCATTTCGGTACCCCTAGAGGAGGAGGAGGAGGAGGAGGAAGGTGATTGGCTCATTCCTCCTACTATCCCACCTCCCTTCTCTGCTCCCTTCAACGAATATAATTTTTCTATTGATTGTGGTTTTATGTCAACTGTTTTTCTTGGATATATATTTGCCCTAAAGAGTTTCAGCTTTGATGTGTTTTTTTCTGGTTGACTTTTTCGTTTTCTTTCTCGTATGGGGATGAATGTAAGGGGGACCTCTAATTGTGTGTGTGTGTGTGTGTGTGTGTGTGTGTGTGTGTGTGTGTGTGTGTGTGTGTGCAGTGACGGGTCGTTGCTCGCTTACCAACCCGCATCGCGAAGGCTAATTAACACACACTCTCACACACACACACACACACACACACACACACACACACACACACACACACACACACACAGCTGTAAGTGCTGTTTGGTGTAATGAAATGGGACAGAAAACAAAGGGAGGGAGCGAAGGTGAGGCCCTGAAGACTGGCCGTGGTGAGGAGATACCAAATAAAAGGGTTAGGGCTGCGAAAAGGTGGAATAGAACTGAGAGTGGGAAGCGACCGGGAGGGAAAGAATGGTATGGAAGGGAGGAAATACAACGAACTCTGATAAAAGGGAGGAATAACCTAAAGCAACGGAGGTGAAAATATGACCAAAATATAATGGATGGGAAAGAATTAATTGAGAAAACGGATTTTAGAATTGTACAAAGAGAGTAAAATTAATGACGAGTAGCAAGGAGTTAGGAGGGCTTTAAAATCATTAGATCGAGAAATTAGGAACATGTAAGAATATAAACAATAGATGGGTTACTTAAGACCATAGCGATACCAGCAAATATGACATGCTTTAAAGTAACCTAAGTAGGGGATGACAAAAGCAAGTATACAAGCATAAGCAGAGGAAGGACATAAAAAGTATAGAAAGAAAAGTTAGCAAAAAGAAAGTAAGATCGTAGTTAAATAAGTAGGAATGTAGAAGGAGTAAGTGGATGTTAGATGGAGGAATGAGAAGACAAACATATGAAAAACGTAGCAAAAAAATAAACAACATTGCGAGCAGTAAGAACATAAGTGAAAGTATTGGAGTAAGTAAATTAGTCAGCTTGAAAACAATAAGGAGAGAAAGCAAATGTTAGATATAAAAAGCGAAGACAATTGAATTATAAAAAAAAATCAGGTAGCAATAAAGAAAATAACATAGATAATAGTGAAAAAATAGGATAAGTTAATAAATGGGTGTGAAAACTCAGCTCGCATAGTTACATAGCGTAGAAGGGAAGAAAAGGAAAGAAGAAAAAAGGAGCAGGGAACGGAGAAGGGTAAGGAAAGAGGGAAGGGGAATTGATGATGGTTGATGCACTGTGGGAGGGGGGGGAGGGGGGGAGGGAGGCTGGGAAGATGAGGAGGCGGGGGAGGAAAATAGGAGAGGAGGGTTGGGAAGGGGGTAGAGGATAGGAGGGGAGGAGGTGGCGCGGCTTGTTACGAAACCCCTCGGCGTCTTCTTAATTATTGACGAGGGCGAAGGAGAAGTGTAGCGAAGAGAAAGAGGGAAGGAGAAAGGTGTGGTGGAGGAGACGTTAGGATGGGAAGGGAATGAAAAGGAGGGGAAGGAGGAGGAGGAAAAAGATGATGATGAAGGAGAAAGAGAGGAAGAAAAAGAGTGAAGGAGACGTAAGGATGGGAAGGTGATGAAGAGGAGGGGAAGGAGTAGGAGGAAGAGAAGGAAAAAAGATGATGATGGAGGAGGAGGAGGAAGGTGAAGAAGGAGGAAGTGAAAGACTGATAAAAACAGATATTGGGAAGTTGAAACGGTGTGAGGATGGGAAGAGAATGAAGAGGAGGGGAAGGAGGGGGAGGAGGAGAAGGAAAAAAATGATGATGGAGGAGGAGGAAGGGGAAGGAGGAGGAAGTGAAAGACTGATAAAAACAGATATTGGGAAGTTGAAACGGTGTGAGGATGGGGAGAGAATGAAGAGGAAGGCGGAGGAGGAGGAGGAGGAGGAGAAGGAAAAAAGATGATGATGGAGAAGGAGGAAGGGGAAGAAGGAAGAAGTGAAAGACGATGATAAAAAGAGAGAATGGGAAGTAGGAAACACGCAAATATATCACATACTCGTAAAATATCAAAACAAACAGTAATGCATTCTCCTGAAGATTTCTTAACCTTTCATATCAAATAAACAAGCTTCCTTTATAAGAGGTAATATATTTTCTTCGATCTATTTACTTCACAAGCCTTTTTTCTGGTACCAAAATCTTCCTTCACGGGTTCATATAGTATAAAACGTAAAAGAAAAAAAGAGAATCTAAAGCAAATGAACAAAAGGAAATGGCGATCTTTTTCCACAACTTATTTCTTTCAGTTAATTTTTTGTATATCAATAGTCTCTAATTCTCTATCCAATACGTTTATCTATCTACTTGTATCTATCTCTGAGTAGAAGTTTAACCTCCATGTATTTTTTTCGTATCATGCACATTCTTCCTCTCCTTTTGTTCCCTCTTCCCTCTCAGCATCGTTTCAGCCCTCTCCTCTATCATCGCCCTCTCGTTCGTTCCCCTTCCTTTATTTTCCTCTCCCTCGCTGCATTACCTCTCAGCTTTCACTTCGATATTTCCCAGTCGCCGGATTCCTTCATATCCTGCTCTCTCCTGCTCCTATCTTCCTCGTTTTCATTGCGTTCATAGGCTCTCATCCACGTAGCCTTCCATTTTAATTTTTATTTTATTATTATTATATTTGTTTTCCTTCTCTTCGCTTTACTTCCCTCTGGTCATCCTCATTCCAGTTTTCTTATTCCACCTCTTCGCATCTAGTTTTCCTTTTTTTTTATACTGCCTCTCACTTAGCTTAAATCGGTTCATCATTCCTTTTTTTCCTTTCCTTTTTCTTTTCATCTCTGTACTTTACTTTCCATCACGTCTCATCCTCTTCCTTACCACTTCTATCCTCCTCCTGCGATTCCGTGATGTTACCTTGCGTTCCATCCCCTTTCCTTCCTCTTCCTTCCATGCCAATTATTTTCCTAAGTTTCCCTTCCATTTTCGTGATTTTTTCTACCTTCCCTTCCATAACTTTCTCGTCCCTTACCGTCCTGGCCCATTCCTACCCTTTTCTTCCCTACTCTTCCATTTCTTCCATTTCATTCCTTTTCCTTCTCTATCCTTCGTTTATTTAATTTTTTGCCTTTCATCGTCTTCCTTGTCAACCCTGTCTACCATTTCTGCTTCTGTCCCGTCCCTTTCCTCTCCTATTCTTTCATTTCTTCTTCCATTTTACTCCTTTCCCTTCCCCATAATTCTTTTTTTTTTTTTGCCTCATCGTCCTCCTTGCCAACCCTGTCTACCATTTTTTCTTCTGTCCTCTCCCTTCTCTTATTTCCCTTTACTCCATTTCCCTTCCTCTCTCTTCTTTAAGGAATGGAGCCAAACCGAAGCAGGCAACCAAGGATTTACTGACCCCCACTACCTTCAATAGGTTCCAGGTGCTGGCAGACACCATGGAGGATGAGTTCGAGACTCGCCTAGTTGGGGACTCCATGGTGCGTGGCCAGCTGGTTGAGTTCTGTGGTCGTTCATCAAACGGCCGCAGAAAACGTTACTGCTATCCAGGTGCCAGACTGGACGACATCACCGCAGCGTGCGATGATGTCACGAGAAATGCCGACCGAAACACCCTCTTTGTCATTCACGCGGGGACAAATGACGTAAAGACAACCCTTTCTGAGGAACTGCTTGAGAAATACCGCCGCATGATCAAGCAGTATAAACGTAAAACGGATGCCAGTAACATCATAATCTCAGGAATCCTCCCGAGGGTCGGTGCCGAATCTAGCTTTTACAGTAAGGCCTTCAGCACAAACAACAGACTTCAGTCCCTTTGCTCACAAGAAAACGTCCAGTTCGCTAACTTGTGGAACAATTTTTACTACGATTCGGACTTGTTCCTTCCTGATGGCATTCACTTAAACCCTGTTGGAGCAGCCCGTTTCGGGAGGCTGCTCTGTGACCAAGTGGCTCTTCGAAAGCCAAAAAACGCGGAGGCGAGAACACCAGCAGCTCCACCGTAAGGGTGCACTCAACCCGAAAAACTCCCGACTCGAATCACATTAAAGCTTGCTATGTAAACGCTCGTAGCCTACGTAACAAATTTGAAGACTTAGAAGTCCTCGCAGCTACAAATCATTATCACATCATCGGAGTCACAGAATCTTGGATAGACACTTCAAATAGAGATTTCATTGCGGAATATAGATTACCGGGTTATACCATTTTTAGTCATGAAAGAGAGAACAGACAGGGTGGAGGCGTTATCTTTTATATCCACAACTCTCTCCATCCAGTATCCGTGAAAACAGATATTATAACCAATGTAGACACGGTCTTCATTGAAATTAAAATTAAATCTCGTAAAATAGTAATTGGACTTATCTACAGACCGCCAAGGCAGACTCTTGATATCGACCACGCATTAAGTGAATTATTATTAGAAACAAGTAGCAGTTGCGAGGCAGTAATTGTTGGGGACTTTAACTTGCCAGTGAAAAGATGGGGTGAACCGTTGAACTGTCATACAGGGCTCGACCTGTACACAAATTTACTAGAAAGTGATTTACATCAACACGTTCAAGAACCGACTCGGGAAAATAATATACTTGACCTTATCTTTTCAACGACAGCTGATCTAGTTAACGAAGTAAATGTTGGTCCAGTTTTTAGTTCTAGCGATCACCGAACAATCACATTCAGCATCAATATGAAAGAAAGTAAAGTAACTCCTAGTAAAGAAAAGGTGCCTGATTATCAGAGAGCGAATTTCGTAAGACTCGATCAATTCTAAATAATTCTGACTGGACTGAAATCACGGCGGAAACAGATATTGATAAATCTTGGGGGGCCTTCACCACAATATTGAACAATGCCATAAGCATATGCGTACCCTATCGTAACAGACGTTCAGCTTCTAAGAAGAAACCCAAATGGTGGAATAACGAAATTCAAAATAGCCTATCTCTAAAAAACGCGTATACAGTAGGTACATATCATCTCAGAGCGAGGCTGACAAACTAGAGTTGGACAGAATTCGCCGCGAAACCAAGAAATTAATAAAACGAAGCAAGAAAAATCTTGAAGAATATATAGCGGAAACAAGTAAATCTAATCCTAAAGAATTTTTCAGCTATGTAAATAATAAAAAGTCACTCACTTGTGGTATCGGACCGCTTGCTAATGAAAATGGTAACCACACGAACGATGAAAATGAAATGGCTACAATCCTAAATAACTTTTTCGCATCCGTATTTACCGACGAAGATTGTTTATCACCTCAACCGCCGGAGGTTAGAAGGACCGAAAAGATGTTAAGTGGCGTGCTCATCGTAGAAAGTGACATTTTACGCACAATTGAAAAGATTAAAGTAAGCAAAGCTCCTGGTCCAGACAAAATTTATAAACCGCTCTCCATCATATTCAATAAATCTTTAACAGCTGGAAAAGTTCCGTCGGATTGGAAACTTGCAAATGTCACACCAATTTTCAAAAAGGGGGAAAAGTCTCATCCAGGAAACTATCGACCAATTAGCCTGACATCTATTGTTTGTAAGTTAATGGAGACTATCATTCGCGACAATATGGTGAAATTCTTCGAAGAAAATAATATAATAAATAATTCGCAACATGGCTTCCGTAGTAAACGTTCGTGTTTGACTAACTTACTTGATTTTTTCACTATATTTTGAGGTGTTCGATGAAAGCAGATCAGTAGATATCATATATCTGGATTTTCAAAAGGCATTTGATAAGGTCCCCACCAACGATTGCTCAGCAAACTACTGGCGCACGGTATCTCAGGTAACATTCACAATTGGCTTGCGGACTGGCTCTCTGAGCGGAAACAGAGAGTAGTTCTAAACGGTGTTACATCTAACTGGCTCGATGTCAAAAGCGGCGTACCTCAAGGATCAGTGCTTGGCCCCATGCTCTTCTTAATTTATGTTAATGATATCGATGATGGGCTCATTTGCAAAGTATCAAAATTTGCTGATGACACAAAATTGCTAGTAAAGTAACTGCGATACTCGACGAAGAAGCTTTACAATCAGATATAGATCGACTTGCACGTTTGGCCAAGCAATGGCAAATGAAATTTAACGTTGAGAAATGTAAAGTGTTGCACATCGGAAAAATAACAATTGCGTTCGGTACGTAATGAATGGCCAACAACTTTCTGCAGTAAGTAAAGAAAAGGATCTTGGAATCACTATATCAAGCGATTTAAAGCCCGGTCAGCATTGTTCAGAGGTAGTTAAAACTGCAAACAAATTGGTTGGCTTCATCGGACGAGTCTTTAATAATAAATCGGAAAAAGTAATATTAAAACTGTATAATTCGTTGGTTCGACCCCGTCTAGAGTACTGTGTACAGTGTCTCCCTACTACAGAAAAGACATAGAAAAGTTGGAACGGGTCCAACGAAGAGTAACAAAGATGATTCCTAGGTTGAGAAATTTATCATATGAACAAAGGCTTAAAGAAGTAAATTTATTCAGCCTATCAAAACGAAGAATGCGAGGCGATCTAATAGAAGTGTTTAAAATGTTCAAAGGATTCAGTGATATTAATGCGGAAGATTACTTTACAATTGATCGATCAAATAGAACAAGAAGAAATCACAATTTGAAGATAAGTGGTAAAAGATTCTCGTCGCACGAAGCTAAACACTTCTTCTTCAATCGAGTTGTTAATGTTTGGAACTCTCTACCTTGTGATGTCGTTGATAGTACAACAGTTACGGCCTTCAAGAATAGATTAGACAAGTGTTTTGAATCCAACCAGCAACTAAGATATTACTCATTGTCGTAATAACGTTAAGTTCTTTCGAATACTGGTGTCCTTGTCCGCTTTTATTGCCCGGTTAGTGGTAGCAGTAATGGTAGTTCTTTCCTCTTTCCTACATAAATTCCATGCAGTTTTTCCATGCTGCATGGTTCTTTTTCCTTTCCTGCCAGCTTTGGCTGGAGGGATGGGGGGGTGGGGAGGAGCCTTCGCCTTTGCTGTCCTTCATCTTCCACCTTTGATTAGATAGTTAGTGTAGCTTGTCACAAACAACCTCGAAAGGACCAGCAGGTCTGCTGTTGTTTGTTCTTCCTTTGTGTTCCTTTGTGTTCTTCATGTCCCGTTCTTCTATTTATATCTTCTCTTTGGTTGCCTCCCTGTCATCGCACCCTCTCACCTGTGTTCTTTCCCTACTCTTCACTCTCCCTTCCCATCCCTCCTTCTACCTCTTCTCACTCTCTTTGTCTCCATCCTCCACCCCTTACCCTCCCTCCCCTCTACCTGTCTACCGCAGTGTCTCCCATCACTTCCCCTCCTTCTTGCCGCCTGCTCCGTCTACCACCCACCCCAGGCCTGTATTCTTTCCCTACCCTTCCCTTCCCTCCCCCTCTTCATCACCCTTTTGTTGCCCTCTCCGTCTCCCTCCCTGACCGTCCCTCCCTTTACCTGTCTCCCCCGGTGCGTCCCTTTAGCCCAGGTGTATAATGTGGTCCTCTGTCCCTCGTGGGTCTTCGCTAATTTATGTCGTGGATGGAACCTGATGAAAGGCTCCCTATTATGGGCCGCTCTCGGCATTCATTGAAAGCATTGAAATGAGTATATTGGGTGCGATGACACACACACACACACACACACACACACACACACACACACACATACATACATACGTTTTCGAGCATTCATATATAGACATACATACATTCACATTCATACATAAGCACATACGTTTCTCTCTCTCTCTCTCTCTCTCTCTCTCTCTCTCTCTCTCTCTCTCTCTCTCTCTCTCTCTCTCTCTCTCTCTCTCTCTCTCTCTCTCTCTCTCTCTCTCTCTCTCTCTCTCTCTCTCTCTCTATTGATGCTCGGCAGTGATTTAATCCGGCTCGTAATCCTTCATTCATTCATCCCATTTTTATCATGTTCCATTATTCTATGTATTTTTATCCGTCTTTGTTTAGCTCGCTTCCTCGTTTATCCCAGGAAATGCTGTATCGTTAACCTTTCCTTCTCTCTCTCTCTCTCCCTCTCTTTGTGTGTGTGTGTGTGTGTGTGTGTGTGTGTGTGTGTGTGTGTGTGTGTGTGTGTGTGTGTGTGTTAGAGGTGACAGGTCAGGAACTACGAAGAAGATAAATGATGTAAATAAAAAAAAAAGGTTAATATTGTTGTTCAGTGTCATTATCTTCCCTCCTCCTCCTCCTCCTCCTCTTCCTCCTCCTGTTAACTCGCTTAAAATTCTAACAATGCCTTCGAACCTAAAGTGTGACGTCTGTCCCGGACGTTTTGCAGCTCAGTTCTTCCAGCTGAGTAAAACTTGCCGCCTCTGCGTTCAAAGATTACATCTACAGAAGGCTGTGACTGAGTGGAAAGTCAAGCACAATGATCTTGAAAAGAAATTTGTAGCCCTTCAGGAATTTGTTTTAACAAATGTGGCAGTGACTCCACTATCGATGGTGGAGAGGCCCTCCACTGAGACTGTGCCCTCTCCAGACGACCCTCCTGCTTCACGGGAGGACGTGTTACCTGCCTCACAGGTTGACTCCCAGCCTGCCTCACAGGATAACCCCCAGCCTGCCTCACAGGCTAACCCCCAGCCTGCCTCACAGGCTAACCCCCAGCCTGCCTCACAGGCTACCCCCCACCTGCCACAAAGGACAACCGCCAGCCAGCCACACACGCAGAACCCCAACCTGCCTCACAGGCTAACCCCAGCCTGCTTCACAGGCTAACTCCCAGCCTGCCTCACATGACAACCTCCAGCCTGCACCACTTAACGCTCCTCTTCCTGCTTCACAGGATGTCGGGTTCCAACCTGTAAGGAATGGAGCCAAACCGAAGCAGGCAACCAAGGATTTACTGACCCCACTACCTTCAATAGGTTCCAGGTGCTGGCAGACACCATGGAGGATGAGTTCGAGACTCGCCTAGTTGGGGACTCCATGGTGCGTGGCCAGCTGGTTGAGTTCTGTGGTCGTTCATCAAACGGCCGCAGAAAACGTTACTGCTATCCAGGTGCCAGACTGGACGACATCACCGCAGCGTGCGATGATGTCACGAGAAATGCCGACCGAAACACCCTCTTTGTCATTCACGCGGGGACAAATGACGTAAAGACAACCCTTTCTGAGGAACTGCTTGAGAAATACCGCCGCATGATCAAGCAGTATAAACGTAAAACGGATGCCAGTAACATCATAATCTCAGGAATCCTCCCGAGGGTCGGTGCCGAATCTAGCTTTTACAGTAAGGCCTTCAGCACAAACAACAGACTTCAGTCCCTTTGCTCACAAGAAAACGTCCAGTTCGCTAACTTGTGGAACAATTTTTACTACGATTCGGACTTGTTCCTTCCTGATGGCATTCACTTAAACCCTGTTGGAGCAGCCCGTTTCGGGAGGCTGCTCTGTGACCAAGTGGCTCTTCGAAAGCCAAAAAACGCGGAGGCGAGAACACCAGCAGCTCCACCGTAAGGGTGCACTCAACCCGCAAAACTCCCGACTCGAATCACATTAAAGCTTGCTATGTAAACGCTCGTAGCCTACGTAACAAATTTGAAGACTTAGAAGTCCTCGCAGCTACAAATCATTATCACATCATCAGAGTCAAAGAATCGTGGATAGACACTTCAAATAGAGATTTAATTGCGGAATATAGATTACCGGGTTATACCATCTTTAGTCATAAAAGAGAGAACAGACAGGGTGGAGGCGTTATCTTTTATATCCACAACTCTCTCCATCCAGTATCCGTGAAAACAGATATTATAACCAATGTAGACACGGTCTTCATTGAAGTTAAAAATAAATCTCGTAAAATAGTAATTGGACTTATCTACAGACCACCAAGGCAGACTCTTGATATCGACCACGCATTAAGTGAATTATTATTAGAAACAAGTAGCAGTTGCGAGGCAGTAATTGTTGGGGACTTTAACTTGCCAGTGAAAAGATGGGGTGAACCGTTGAACTGTCATACAGGGCTCGACCTGTACACATATTTACTAGAAAGTGATTTACATCAACACGTTCAAGAACCGACTCGGGAAAATAATATACTTGACCTTATCTTTTCAACGACAGCTGATCTAGTTAACGAAGTAAATGTTGGTCCAATTTTTAGTTCTAGCGATCACCGAACAATCACATTCAGCATCAATATGAAAGAAAGTAAAGTAACTCCCAGTAAAGAAAAGGTGCCTGATTATCAGAGAGCGAATTTTGCAAGACTCCGATCAATTCTAAATAATTCTGACTGGACTGAAATCACGGCGGAAACAGATATTGATAAATCTTGGGGGGACTTCACCACAATATTGAACAATGCCATAAGCATATGCGTACCCTATCGTAACAGACGTTCAGCTTCTAAGAAGAAACCCAAATGGTGGAATAACGAAATTCAAAATAGCCTATCTCTTAAAAAACGCGTATACAGTAGGTACATATCATCTCAGAGCGAGGCTGACAAACTAGAGTTGGACAGAATCCGCCGCGAAACCAAGAAATTAATAAAACGAAGCAAGAAAAATCTTGAAGAATATATAGCGGAAACAAGTAAATCTAATCCTAAAGAATTTTTCAGCTATGTAAATAATAAAAAGTCACTCACTTGTGGTATCGGACCGCTTGCTAATGAAAATGGTAACCACACGAACGATGAAAATGAAATGGCTACAATCCTAAATAACTTTTCGCATCCGTATTTAACGACGAAGATTGTTTATCACCTCAACCGCCGGAGGTTAGAAGGACCGAAAAGATGTTAAGTGGCGTGCTCATCGTAGAAAGTGACATTTACGCACAATTGAAAAGATTAAAGTAAGCAAAGCTCCTGGTCAGGACAAAATTACCCCTAGGGTCTTAAAAGAAATCAAACATCAAATTTGTAAACCGCTCTCCATCATATTCAATAAATCTTTAACAGCTGGAAAAGTTCCGTCGGATTGGAAACTTGCAAATGTCACACCAATTTTCAAAAAGGGGGACAAGTCTCATCCAGGAAACTATCGACCAATTAGCCTGACATCTATTGTTTGTAAGTTAATGGAGACTATCATTCGCGACAATATGGTGAAATTCTTCGAAGAAAATAATATAATAAATAATTCGCAACATGGCTTCCGTAGTAAACGTTCGTGTTTGACTAACTTACTTGATTTTTTCACTATATTTTTGAGGTGTTCGATGAAAGCAGATCAGTAGATATCATATATCTGGATTTTCAAAAGGCATTTGATAAGGTCCCCACCAACGATTGCTCAGCAAACTACTGGCGCACGGTATCTCGGGTAACATTCACAATTGGCTTGCGGACTGGCTCTCTGAGCGGAAACAGAGTAGTTCTAAACGGTGTTACATCTAACTGGCTCGATGTCAAAAGCGGCGTACCTCAAGGATCAGTGCTTGGCCCCATGCTCTTCTTAATTTATGTTAATGATATCGATGATGGGCTCACTTGCAAAGTATCAAAATTTGCTGATGACACAAAAATTGCTAGTAAAGTAACTGCGATACTCGACGAAGAAGCTTTACAATCAGATATAGATCGACTTGCACGTTGGGCCAATCAATGGCAAATGAAATTTAACGTTGAGAAATGTAAAGTGTTGCACATCTGAAACAATAACAATTGCGTTCAGTACGTAATGAATGGCCAACAACTTTCTGCAGTAAGTAAAGAAAAGGATCCTGGAATCACTATATCAAGCGATTTAAAGCCCAGTCAGCATTGTTCAGAGGTAGTTAAAACGGCAAATATATTGGTTGGCTTCATCGGACGAGTCTTTAATGATAAATCGGAAAAGGTAATATTAATACCGTATAATTCGTTGGTTCGACCCCGTCTAGAGTACTGTGTACAGTTTTGGTCTCCCTACTACAGAAAAGACATAGAAAAGTTGGAACGGGTCCAACGAAGAGTAACAAAGATGATTCCTAGGTTGAGAAATTTGTCATATGAACAAAGGCTTAAAAAGTAAATTTATTCAGCCTATCAAAACGAAGAATGCGAGGCGATCTAATAGAAGTGTTTAAAATGTTCAAAGGATTCAGTAATATTAATGCGGAAGATTACTTTACAATTGATCGATCAAATAGAACAAGAAGAAATCACAATTTGAAGATAAGTGGTAAAGATTCTCGTCTTTGAAGCTAAACACTTCTTCTTCAATCGAGTTGTTAATGTTTGGAACTCTCTACCTTGTGATGTCGTTGATAGTACAACAGTTACGGCCTTCAAGAATAGATTAGACAAGTGTTTTGAATCCAACCAGCAACTAAGATATTACTCATTGTCGTAATAACGTTAAGTTCTTTCGAATACTGGTGTCCTTGTCCGCTTTTATCGCCCGGTTAGTGGTAGCAGTAATGGTAGTTCTTTCCTCTTTCCTACATAAATTCCATGCAGTTTTTCCATGCTGCATGGTTCTTTTTCCTTTCCTGCCAGCTTTGGCTGGAGGGATGGGGGGGTGGGGAGGAGCCTTCGCCTTTGCTGTCCTTCATCTTCCACCTTTGATTAGATAGTTAGTGTAGCTTGTCACAAACAGCCTCGTAAGGACCAGCAGGTCTGCTGTTGTTTGTTCTTCCTTTGTGTTCCTTTGTGTTCCTCTGCCACCGTATTCCCTACGTGTCGTAAAAGGCGACTAAAAGGGACTTCTTCCTTTCTCTTCGAACTATTACCTTTTTTTTCCTTTCTCTGGGTAGTCTATCCAAGAGTTGTCACCCTCCCTTACACTTTGAGGACATATCCCCTCCTTTCCTTCCTTTCTACAGGTATTCTACCCAGCCTCTAGTCTCAGTCCTCCTCCGATAATTCAGACACACACACACACACACACACACACACACACACACACACACACACCAGACTTTACATCCCAATTTCTCGCCGTCGTGTGTGTTCCTATAACGGAGGAAGACCCGAGAGGATTATTTTCCATGCCCGGTCTGTGTTCCGGAGGCCATTCTGTTTTCAATCCCAGATTGGTTTTCTGTGACAAAACCGTAACTCTTCTTAATTTCATAAACTTTCATTCAGCAAACATGAACCTCTTCATTGTTGGGACGGTCTTCGTAGTGCTGGTGGCCGGGCCCTCAGGTGGAGGCTCCCGGGTACCAGGGCTGAAGGTGCTCCCGGATGTGGACTCCTCGTGTGCAGCAGTGAGAGCCGCTCTTGAGGAATACCGAGATCTTTACAAGGGACAACAGAGAACCACCGAAGATGACTTATCCAATGAAGACAAGTTCAGTAATAGCCTCTAACGACACCTTTAAGACGATAGAAAGGAAAGTCTTTAATGATACCGATGAAACGGGTCAAGAAACCGAATCAAAACGAGCAGAGCAAAGAAAAGAGATTCTGCCCAGCAATATAACGAACGAAGCAGTTGTGAAAGAGAAGGAAGAACTTCTACCTTCACAGGAAAGCACTAATGTGACATCTGTGGAGGAGAGGAATGTTACAGAGAAGGATGATGGACTTCAGAAGGCAAAAGGAACAGAACAAAGAAAGGAGATTCTGCCCAGCAATATAACGAATGAAGTTGTTGTGAAGAAGGAAGAACTTCTACCTTCACAGGAAAGCACGAAAGTGACATCTGTGGAGGAGAGGAATGTTACAGAGAAGGATGATGGACTTCATGAGGCAGAACGAACAGAGCAAAGAAAGGAGATTCTGCCCAGCAATATAACGAATGAAGTTGTTGTGAAAGAGAAAGAAGAACTTCTACCTTCACAGGAAAGCACGAAAGTGACATCTGTGGAGAAGAAGAATATTACAGAGAAGAGTGATGGAAAAGATGTCGAGAAAGAAACTGTAATTCAAAAAGAAGTCCAAAAGAATGTGTGTAATAGCGACATCAAAGAGGTTCGTAACGAAAAACATCTTAATGAAACAATTGAAGACTTGAAACACCAAGTTGATGACGTGAAAAACAAGATGAAGGAAGAAAAAGCAAAGGCTGAAGAAACAAATACTACGCCTATCACTCAAGACGGTAAAGTCGTTGAAAAGACAGTTCCTGCTGTGACGCCGGCGAAGGTTGTTAGAAAGGATGTGCCCTCGGTGGGAGAAGGAAAAGACTCCGTTGTGACTCGAGTTGTTAAACCTGTTACCCCTTCGGTGGTAGCAGAAAAGGTCCCCGTTGTGACAAATCAGACCGTTGCTGAAAAGATTCCCCCTACGGCGACGGAAGGAAAAGTCCACGTTGTTAAAGAAGAGAAATTTATTGAAAAGGTTGTGCCCTCGGTGACGGAAGAAAAACTCCCCGTTGTGACAAAGGAGAAGGTTGTTGAGCAGGCTGCCCCTTCGGTGACACAGGAGATCGTAAGTGTCTCTAAGGAGCAGGCAGAACTTCCTCTCGCGGCAGAGGAGAAGAAGGTTATTGAAAAGATTATCCCCTCGGTGACAGAAGGAAAAGTCCCGGTAGTCCCTCAACAGGAGGTTGTTGAAAACGTTGCCCCTTCGACGACAGAAGAAAAAGTTCCTGTTGTGACACAAGAAAGGGTTATTGAGCAGAATGTCCCACAAGAAAGGGTTATTGAACAGTCTGTCCCACAAGAAAGGGTTATTGAAAGGGCTGTCCCACAAGAAATGGTTATTGAACAGTCTGCCCCACAAGAAAGGGTTATTGAACAGAATGCCCCACAAGAAAGGATTATTGAACAGAATGCCCCACAAGAAAGGGTTATTGAACAGTCTGTCCCACAAGAAAGGGTTATTGAAAGGGCTGTCCCACAAGAAAGGGCTATTGAACAGGCCGCCCCTACGGTGACAGAAGGAAAAGTTCCTGTTGTGACACAAGAAAGGGTTACTGAACAGAATGCCCCACAAGAAAGGGTTACTGAACAGAATGCCCCACAAGAAAGGGTTACTGAACAGAATGTCCCACAAGAAAGGGTTACTGAACAGAATGCCCCACAAGAAAGGGTTACTGAACAGAATGCCCCACAAGAAAGGGTTACTGAACAGAATGCCCCACAAGAAAGGGTTATTGAACAGAATGCCCCACAAGAAAGGTTTATTGAACAAAATGAACCACAAGAAAGGGTTATTGAACAGAATGTCCCACAAGAAAGGGTTATTGAACAGAATGCCCCACAAGAAAGGGTTACTGAACAGAATGTTCCACAAGAAAGGGTTATTGAAAGGGTTGCCCCACAAGAAAGGGCTATTGAACAGGCTGCCCCTACGGCGACAGAAGGAAAAGTTCCTGTTGTGATAAAAAAGGAGGTTACTGAACAGGCTGCCCCTTCGGTTACAGAAGAGATTGTCACTGTTTCTAAAGAGAAAGAAGAAGTCCCTGTTGTAACAGAGGAAAAGGTTCCCGCTGTGAGAAATGAGACAGTTATTGAAAAGATTACTCCTTCCGTAACAGAAGAAAAAGTTGTCAATCAACGGAAGGTTGTTTCTTACGAAGATGCGACAGAAAATCAGGAAAATCAAGTTACTGGAGATGAAGAAACGGACAAAACTGAATTGAAGTTTATCATCACCATACAAGAGAGAATAGTCCGTGAACAGACAGTCTCGATCATACCCGTGATGGACAAGGACGCCAACACAAGAAGGAATGGAAAAGTGGCGAAGAAACAACTGAAAAGAATAATGAAGAAGGTGGCCCGCGCCGTACGGGAAGAATTAAGCAAGGAGCACAAGACAGCAGGGGAGGGACAGTAGCAGGAGAAGCTGTAACCAGTGTGAGGGAACAGGCTGCCACTCTCCACCAAACCGACAGCCACCACCACCAAAATGTCCCCTCAACACCCAGCTGCTTGCGATGGGATCCCTAAGAAAGTGTTCCATATTTTCTTGTCTTTTCTTATCTATCTATCTTACTATGGTGTACATTGTAGTATAAACACTTACACTTTGCGTCCCTATGGAAACCCGGTGTAAGCTCTTTCCAACAGACTGACGCAACTCTTTTGGAGATAGGAGGAGAAGGAGGAGGAGGTGGGGGGGGGGGCGGAAGTGAACGATTTAAAATAAGAAAGAAATGAGAAAAAAATAATATAAATAAGAGTAAGACTAAATAAAGGAGGAGGAGGAGGAGGAGGAGGAGGAGGAGGAGCACGAAGAGGAGGAAAGGAAAGAGAACGATGAAAGAGATGAATGTGGGTGGAAGAGAGAGAGAGAGAGAGAGAGAGAGAGAAAGGAAAGGAAAGGAATAATCAAGTAACTAAGACAGAGAGAGCAATATATATATATATATATAGAGAGAGAGAGAGAGAGGACGAGACATTAGCTTTTTCTTTCTATGCTTATCTCATCAAACCTAACGATTCCTCCTCCTCCTCCTCCTCCTTATTTTCTTTCTTCTTTTCTCTTTTCTAGTCTTGTTTTCTTGTTTCTTCTTATTTTTACTTTTCTCGTAGTCCTAAGATAATATAGATATCTTGTTATTGAATTTTCTGTGATTGAATATATATTTCCTTTTCCTCTTCTTGTGTCATTCTGTTTACTTTCTGGGCCATTGTTTGAAGAATATCTTTATCTTGGCTCTTGGATGTTCTGAGTTTAAATATTATATCATTAGGTTCCATCATTACTAATCGGCTTATGTGTTCGGAACAAAGAGATCAGAAAATACGTGGGAATCTTACTTGACTCGCAATCATTGGTTTCGGAATTTTTTTTGTATGTTAAGGAGATTAGATAAATGAAATAAATGGAATATCAAGGTGAAAACAAAATAGAAAAAAATCTTGCAACATTCTGCTTCCACACGAAAAATGATATAGAAAAAAAAGCTATTATAATTTATGCTTTTCCTTTCTCATGATAATAATAATAATATTAATAATAATAATAATAATAATAAATAATAATAATAATAATAATAATAATAATAATAATAATAATAATAATAATAATAATAATAATAATAATAATAATAAATTATATAGAAAAAATGATATAAAAAAATGCTATAGAAAAAAATGATATAGAAAAATGTAAAAATATAAAAATGATATAGAAAAATTATATAAAAAAAAAAGCTTTTATAATTTATGCTTTTCCTTTTCATGATAATCTATGCATATTTTTGTTTGCTGTTTTTATAAGCGTTTTCGTTTTAGCATATAGTTTATTATTCATCCGCAAGAACAATGCATAAATATTCATATCTTGAGAACTAGTGTAAACATTTTTTTTGCGTTATGATTGTGTTAGAAAAAATTACTCAACGTTTACACTTCTACGATTCACGAATTTCAATTGTTACTTTTCTTTTCTGTTTTCATTTTCTATTCTGCTGATTGGGTGCATGGGATACCTGTCTGGCTCGGGGGACTCCTGATTTATGTAGGTCTTCAGTACGTCAGGGGAGCATCGTGTTGTGATTGGTGCTCGGGTCTGTATACTTTGGGAAGCCGGCACGTGACTGGCTTAGAGGGTTGTTTATCAGTCAATCGGAGAATATGATTGGCTGGAAACCTGTTGACGGCCATAGCAGGCTTAAGATGGTAATAGTGTCCACGTGTGTGTCTGTGTGTGTGTGTGTGTTTGTGTGTTTGTCTGTGTGTGTGTGTGTGTGTGTGTGTGTGTGTGTGTGTGTGTGTGTGTGTGTGTGTGTGTGTGTGTGTGTGTGTGTGTGTGTGTGTTGTTCAGCTTTACGATTCTTGCTGTTTATTGCGTGTGTGCTTTTGTTTGTTTGTTTCAGATTAAGGTTTGAGAATTAAAATTTGAGATTCAGATGTTTTCTGGTGTTAACGAAAAACCTGTCAGACATTCGTTATGACTTTATCATTGTGTTATTATATTGTTAGAAGATTCAACGGTCAAAGATAGAAGTTAAGTTGTACGCACTTTTTTTTTATTATATATGAAAAGAAAACGCTGTATCACACACACACACACACACACACACACACACACACACACACACACACACACACACATTCACATATACATGACCTCACATACACACACACACACAGAAACATAAAGCGTGTCAGAATAATAACTATGAATCCTTGTTTTATTATATATGTATTTTTGAACTGTTAAATGTCACGTCAGCTGGGAAAACATCCGCTTAGCATTATGATATATTAGTTAGTCTCTTGTTTTCATGGCATATGTCAGAGAGAGAGAGAGAGTCTCAGGTGCCGTGTGCGAGGAAGGTGATGGAAGAGGAGGAAGGGAGAGAACGTGCGTGTGTGGAAGGAAGTGATAATTTTGAGAGAGAGAGAGAGAGAGAGAGCGCACATATTCTCCTTTGCGTAATGGTAAATAGACTCCCTGTAATCCTGTTTGCGTCTTGGGTTGATGTCTCGTCAACTGTATGAGTACCTGCTCAGCTCTGTTAACGCCTGGGCAGTACTCGCAGCTCCTAGGAAGGTAATGGTTGTTGTAGTTGTGGTCGTGCCGGTGGAGGTGGTGGTGGTGGTGGTTGAGATTAGGTTTCATTTATAAAGTTGTCGTTCTTCAAGTATTATCTTGTAATGGATGCTATTGTTTTGACGGTATTTATAGTGAACACATCAGAAGTCAGAAGTAAATCGTAATGATACAAGATCATGGAGTTTGGTATTATATTTGAGAGATATTACTGCTGCTGTTGCTTCCATAGCTTTGAACCTTACACGTTACATATATATTTCTTCCCTCATAGTATTTGTAATTTATTTCATTAATAACAAGACTGGGACATGGAAAAATGTACATGTAACTGCTTATGCTTTCATCTTCTAACTGATTGATATGAAAATATTTTTTTCTCTATATGATTGATTCGTTTTTCTACATTTCTTGTTTTTTACACCGTATTATTTTTTTCCAGCGATCTATGCAAGTATGGCTCTAAACTACATTCATTGAGTCAAACAGTTTATTTATACTGGATATTATATACCTACTTGCTTTGTCATCCCCATATTTTCTTGAAACATTACTCCCAAGAGTTTTGTCATCAGATATATAGATTATTAATGAAATGTGACTGTCTCGATCCGTAGAGTTGTGTTAAATATGAAAATCATTTATAATAATTCCACGCACCATTGAATAGGGAGGAAAATGAAAGTGATAGATGTGTAGATAGTTGTATTTAAAGAAAGATAGGTCGGTAGATAGATAGATGGATAATAGATAGATAGATAGATAAACAGACATACACAGACAGACAGACACAGACAGAGAGACAGACAGAGCATTGAAGATAAAAGAATCTGGAAAATAATGGTGAACGATGGGAGGTGAACGAAGTTAGGAAGGAAGGAAGGAAGAGTGAGGAGACGCATCATAAGGAGGGGAAGATGGGATGACAGAGGGGAAGGAAGAAGGGAAGTGGACGTCGGCAAATAGAACAGTGATGCAGGACGGGCGGCGGCGCAGTAGAATAGAATCGAGTCGGATATAAAACCAAGAAATGAAGATGGAAAAATTAAAGCAACCGACCACCACATGCCAGAGCTGAGAGAAGGACGGCAAGCAATTTTATTTCTACTCATCATTTTTTTTCCATTTTGTTTCATCCTTCCTCCTCCGTTTCGTCATTTTTTATAGACATTTTCCTTTAACCTTTTCTTCTTTTTCCTTTCTTTTTTTCTTCTTTATATAATTATATCTACATGATATTTTTTCTTTCCCTTTTGTTTCAACTTTCCTCTTCAGTATCGCCTTTTTTTTATAGATTTTTTCTTTTTCTTTTTTCTTTTCTACTTTTCTCTACACGATTTTGTTTTTCTCTTTCCCTTCAGTAGCGTTCTTTTTATATATAATATTTCTGTTTCTCCTGTTATCCCTTTTTTATTTTATTTTTTTCTCTCTTTATATCCTTATTTCTACGCATCTTTTTATATCTTCCCTTTTGTTATTTATTTTATATGCGTGTTATCCAGATCCAGACTCCCCTCCAGCCTCGCCCTTGTTATAAACTTTCTCTTTTCTTATTCCTTTCCTTTTTTTCTTTTTTATATACCTTATTTCTACGCATCTTTTTATAATTTATCTTCCCTTTTGTTATTCTTTATATGCGTGTTATCCCGATCCAGATTCCCCTCCAGCCTCGCCCTTATTTTAAACTTTCTCTTTTCCTTTTCCTTTTTTTTTTCTTTTTTATACACCTATTTCAACACGACTTTTTTCTCTGTCCCTTTTGTTTCACCTTTTCTGTTCAGACATGTTCTTTTCATACATACTTTCCTTTCAACAGCTCATTATTTTTCCAGCCCTTCATTTTCAGCAGTTCAGCTTACACGCGCTTCTTAGCCCTCACAAAGGATTCTAATATCTTGCCTTAGCTGGGAGAGTACTGAACGAGGCTTATTATTAATTACTTTTATGCCTGAATAGATGTTAATTATATTCTCGGGATGAGGGAACAGAATGGTGTCGTCGACGGTGATGGTGGTGGTGGTGGTTGTGGTGGTGGTGGTGCTGGATGTAGTGTGCTTTTGGCAGTGTCGTGTTTACTAGGTTGCGTGTTGATGATGGTGGAGGGGAAACTGGAGGTGGATGGGAGGGAGTGGAAAGGAAAGTGGTGGTGGTGGAGGAGGAGTCTGGTGGAGAAAGTGATGGCTCAATTCGCGCGGTGGAGTGAAGGAGAAGTGTTTTGTGGGGTTAAGAAACGAATGACCTTGTCGGGTGATGGAGTGAGAGAGGGGAGTGAGAAGCGGAAGAGGAGGAGGAGGAGGGGGAGAAAGAGGAGGAAGCGAAGACGATGAAGAGGAGAAGGAGGAGACTGTAAAAAGCCTTGTGTGGTATGTGTGGAAGAAAAAATAGTTGGGCTTTGGTGCGTGGTAGAGTTGTTGTTGTTGATGAAGGCGGTGGAGGTGGTGCTCCTTGTGGCGAAGGTAATGGGTAAGTTATGTGGTGGGGAAATTAATGGTCGGGATACGAGGTTGAGAAAGGAATAATTTACTTGACTGATGGAGGAAAGACTGATTTTTCTTCGTGCTGGAGGAGAAAATAAGGATTACATTGTGTGACTGAGGGAGAACTAATGCATTTATTTGGGGGAGAGACGAATGGTGGCCTTTCTCTGCCCAAGGAAATGATAGTGGTGAAGAAACGTAATGTGTGTAATTGGCAGCAGGAGAAGATTTATAAGCAACTGCGGATAGAAGGAGGAACAGGGTGAGAGAGGGGGTAAAGATAGGGGGAATAATGATTGTAAATAGATTATTGTACAGGGTAGAGAGGGAAGATGGGGTAAGGAGGAAGCGTAGACTGTGTAGAAGGGAGGTGAAGGGATAAATCGGGTTAGGAGAGGAAAGGGGAGAGGGGGATAGGTATGAGAATGGACAAGAAGAAGAAGTGAGAAGAAATGTGCAAGAAAAAGATAGAAGAAGAGAAAGAAGGAAAGATAAATGGAAGAGAAAACGGGGTTGAATAGATACGTGGAGATAAGACGACAAGAAATAGAAGTAGTAGTTTCAAAGTAGGAATAGACAGAAAGGATTGGAAAAGATGTGAGAGAGAGAAGAGGGAAGAGACATCAGGAAGAAAAATAGCAATACAACAGGAAGACGACAGCAGCGAGTTCGAGGCTGGATAACCATTCTCCCCAAACTACAATTATTCGATCACGCCTCTCGATTTAAAGGGAAGTCTCACAGCGATCAGTCTTGTTAATTGCGTCGTGAGTGAGTTGTCAGGTGAGGCGAGGAGAGACGGCCAGTTGTGAGGACTCTCCCTTTCGTTTGCCCTCCTATCAAGACCCCATCTACATCACCCAAGTTTCTTTTTTTCTGTCATTCTCTTCTCTCTCGTTTTCTCTCTTCCTTTCCTGTTTCCTTTCTGACTTTCTTCTTCATGAATTAACGTCCCCATCTTCATCACCCAATTTTCCTTTCTTTCTCTCTCTCTCTCTCTCTCTCTCTCTCTCTCTTCCACTTCCTTTCCAAGTTTCTTTTCTCCCTCTCTTCCTCCTCCCTCTCTCTCCTTGTCTTCTCTTCCTTTCCTGTACCCTTTTTGGCTTTCTTCCTCTCGAATTATCCCCTCCATCTTCATCTCCCAAGTTTCTTTTTTGTCTATCTCTCTTTCTCCCCCCCCCTCTCTCTCTCTCTTCAACTTCATTTCCAAGTGTTTTTTCTCCCCCTCTTTCTCCTCCCTGTCTCTCCCTCTTCCTTTCCTATTTCCTTTCTGACCTCCAACTTTCCCCTTAATAACCCAACTTTATTTTAACTTAATTTCCCCCCCCCCCCCTCTCTCTCTCTCTCTCTCTCTCTCTCTCTCTCTCTCTCTCTCTCTCTCTCTCTCTCTCTCTCTCTCTCTCTCTCTCTCTCTCTCTCTCTCTCTCTCTCTCTCTCTCTCTCTCTCTCTCTCTCTCTCTCTCTCTCTCTCTCTCTCTCTCTCTCTCTCTCTCTCTCTTGCACTTCCTTTCCTATTTCCTTTCTGGCTTTCTTGCTCATGAATTATTACCTCCATCTGCCCGCCAGCGTCATTATCCCTCATCATCATAGCTAACGAGGAATAACTTGACTCTCGCGCCGGAACTTAAGGCGTCTCAGGGCGTGTTGCCTCCTGAAGCCTTTTATCACACCTAGATTTATCAGGTGATTACGTAATGAGAGAGAGAGAGAGAGAGAGAGAGAGAGAGAGAGAGAGAGAGAGTGACCTGACCTATTTGCAGGGTACGAAGTCTTGTCAAGTCTTTCATGTCACTGCTCTTCGAAATGCTTTACCGAGGTCACTTCAGGGTCTTGACTCGAGGAGGAAGTAGAAGAGGAGGAGGAGGAGGAGAAGAAGAAGAAGATGATGCTTGCTGCCTGATCCTCTTTCTTTGATTTATCTTGTCCATTTCATTGCTCAATTTCCGCCATTCATTTCATTTATCCATTCGTCAATTGCCTGATTCATTTATTCATTATTTTATTCACGTCACGCATTTAGTATTTCTTCCTTTGATCAGTGAAATCGTAGTTCTTATCCAGTTTATTCATATTATCCTCTACCACTCCTCTCCTTCCACTCCCTCACTTCCTCTGTTGTAATTAATGGATTCCCGGCAATGATTCCCCTATTTTTCACGTCTTTGTCTCCATTATTAATATCCGTACTGCACGTGAGCTCCGCCGCCTTGTTATGACTTATTGACCCGTATAGTGAGCGATTAATTGATGCAGCAGCTCGTCCATTCATCATCTAGCCATCGACGGGGTTCCTGGGGTAGACAGGACGGGGTGGGATGGAGTGGGGCGAGAGGCGAGCGAGGCATATTCGGGCGGGGAGCGGAACGAGACTTGGCGGTAGACTCGATGCGGTAACTCAGATCTTCCGGGAAAGCATTAATTTTCCATCGCTGTTTCGTAATATCGGCGTCCACTTATTAGGCAGCAAATCCACAAGGCATTTCAGAGCTCGCGTCCGGCATAACTGACTTTTACAATGCAGTCTTCCACGAATTCTGGACGCGCTGAAATCAATCCTCCATTAATTGAATAATGAACGAAGGGTCTACGATTGTGTGACTTTGGTGGCGTTCAGTGGAGCATTTTCACAACGTTAGATTAGTTTCCTTTATTTGGGTTAGATTTATTGGTTGTGTTTGAGTGAGATGTTTACTTGGGGGTAGCTGGGATGTTTTTTTTTAGCAATTATCTATTAAGAAGGGAAGTTGTTGATGGGTTAATGTGAGTAGAGAGGGGAATGGAAAGGTGAATGATAGGACTAAAGGAAAAGTGAAGTAAAATAAAGTAGAGTTGAATATGGACTTTGAAGGAGTAAGTGAAGGAAAAACACTTGAAACGTAACCCATCAAGGAACTATACCTATCAACACACACACACACACACACACACACACACACACACACACGTACATCATCCCTTCCCCACCCGAACCCCCCCGATTATCCAACACACGCCTTACCCAACACAGGTCCAGACGCTTCGCCCATCACGGGAAACGCCGCGCCACAGTCCGCTACAAATTTTCTCTCCGAACTTTCTTCCACGTCCGGTAATAAATCATACGCAAGGCTTTCACTAAGTTTCCAGAAGTTGTTTTCCTACTGCGACAGATGAACGGCTTATCTTCTTATCTTCTTATTTCTCCCCCCTCCCTTCTCTCTTTTTATTTTCCCTCTGACCACGAATGGGAAGGCTGGCAGGGTAGGCCCAGGGCAGGGGAGGGATAGGCAGGGCGAGACGAGGCTGGATTTGAGTTTATCTTCATTCATCTTCGTCTTGTTTTAGGTCGTCACTTTTAATCACCTCGATCACGCAGCGTCTTCATTCAGTTGACTAGATAAAGGACGCCCAGCTTTTAGAAAGGAAAATAATAATAAGATAGCAAACCCCCAAAAGAAATATGGATCCTTCATTGCCAGAAAGTAGTGGTTGGCATCTTAATTCAGTTGGGTATATAGATAAAGAGAACCGTAGAAAAATATTGCAATACCAAACAAAAGAGGAAATAAGAAATCTTCTGCTAGAGGAAGCGAACTGCAAAGAACAAACAAACATTAAACGTAATTGGTATAGGCAAAGGGGGTAGAAGCAATAGTTGAAATTCACTGTGAAGGGAGTTGTGGTCAGATTAAGCGTATAATCCCACACCTCAAAAAACAAACAAAGAAAGCAATCACGAAGTAAGGGGAGTAAATGGAGAAAGTTTAATTGTCGAAGGGCAGTAATGGAAATAATGAAGTTTTGGTTGAAGGAAGCAGCCACCCTACATTATAATTCGCACAGCAAACAAAAGGATAAATTAATCGAAGTTCTTTATACTGTCGAATTGAAATTACCACCATGAAGCTAGAGTTGACGTAAGCAGGAACACAACCCTTCTCGTTTCTCTTCACCTAACACCCCTTTCCCCCCAACACACACACCTGTCTCGTCCGGCCAGCGCTAATGAGTTTCGAGTACCTGTGTGTCGGGGCGTGGAACTGGTGGGTGGCTGCGAGGCGTCACTTAGGTTTCACAACGACGGCGTGACGGCACAGGGGACGGACGGCTGTCAGGAGGGGGAGTGAAGGGAAGGCAAGCGAGGCGGGTAAGGACGCAGTGGGGAAACATGATGGGCTGTGGGGATGGGACATGGTTGATGGGGTAGACTGAAGGGGAAATGGTGGGCAATAAGAAAGACATGTATTAGAGATGAAGAGGTGAAGGAGTAAACAAAAGGCAATGATACGTAAATAGAAGGGGATGGAAGGAAGAATAAGTTTGGCGTCAGGAAGAAGTAAATAAGAAAAGTTAGAAAAAAATTATAAAAGAAAGTAAAAATGAAAATCTGGGCAAGGAAAGGTCGAAAAAACTAGCAAAAGACAAACGTAAATAGAAGGGGATGGAAGGAAGAATAAGTTTGATGTCAGGAAGAAGTAAATAAGAAAAGTTAGAAAAAAATAATTAATAAGAGATAGTAAAAATGAAAAGCTGGGCAAGGAAAGGTAGAAAAACTAGCAAAAAGAAACAAAAAACGAAAATATAAAAGTAGATTCGAAAAGAAGAGGAAAACAAAGAAGAGCAGAAAGGACAAATAGAAGAAAGCAAAGGCGTATAAAAACAAAAAAAAAAAGAGAGGAAAATATATAGCATAAAGATAAGACGTAAAATAATAGGAGACAAGTGAGAGGCAGGGAGGCGCAGGTGAAGGGTATAGGGGAACAGAGGAGAGGGAAAGTACCTGGCTGCCTCTCTCCTCATAAAACACCTGTACGTGCCTTGGTTTTCTATTACCCGGATGTTCTTGTTTCCCCGCCTCCTCTTATCACCCAACACGTCCCTTGAGAGTCCTTCCTTCCTTCCTTCTCTCACTACCTGCGCACTTGTCATTTTCCCTGTTGTTGTTTTTATATCTCTTTTCTTAACCTACTTTGCTGTTTTAGTGTTTTTTTCCTCGTCATAAAGTAAGTCCTCTTTGTTTCGCTATTTTTTTTCTGGTACTTCTTTCTCTGCCAATTTTCTATGTTGTTTTCCCTCTTTTTCTGCCCCTTCGCGTTCGTGTCCTTTTCTCTGGTGCTGTTTTTCATTCTCTTTTCTTATCCTTCTTTGCTGTTTTCGTGTTTATTTTTCTTCTTCATTAATTTTATTTTGTTTTTCTCGCTATTACTTTTTCCCTTGGTCTGTTTTATGTTGCTATTCTATGTTGTTTTTCCTGCTTTCTTGCACTTTTGCGGTCGTGTTCCTCCTTTCTCTTCACCAAAATACCTCTTTCTTCCACTGTATCATCTCCTTCATCAATCTGTTTCCCTTCTCTTTCGCTTCCCTTTTCCTCCTCACTCCTTTCGTCTTCCCTCTTCCCTCTTTTTTTCCTTCTCCTTTTCTTCCACACAGTTGTTCGTCTACTCAGCTTTCCTTTCCTTCTTCGTCCTTGGGTGTAACGGCCCCACCTTTTCCAGTCTACAGCTTTTCTTCACTATCCTTCTTTCCATTTCCAGTAACCTCACTAATTATCCCCCTTCCTTTTCATCGTTTTTTCTTGTTTGTTCCTACTTGAAGCTTCTTTATATCCCTTTTCTAGCTATTTTATTTTTCCCTTTTGCTTTCCGAATGTCGTATGTTCTTGCACCGTTCCCCTTTCAGATTTAATTTTAGTTTCTTTATCAATATTGGCATTGCTTCCTTTCCTCGTCTTTTTCTTCACTCTCCCTCTATTTTTCCTCCTTATTCTTCGTTCATGCAGTTAGATTTCGTTCCTTTCTCTTCCTTTTCATTTCTTTATGTTCCCTTCGCTTCTCTTCATTTCCCTACCCGTCACATCCCATTGCGTCCCGTCACTTCCCATCCCATTCTGTTCTATCTCTCCCAAACACTTCGCTTAACCCTCCATCCTTGTTCTTCTTTCATGCAGTTTGATTTAGTCCCTTTCTCTTCCTTTTCATTCCTTTACGTTCCCTTCGCTTCTCTTCATTTCCCTACCCGTCACTTCCCATTGCGTCCCGTCACTTCCTATCCCATTCTGTTCTATCTCTCCCAGTCACTTCGCTTAACCCTCCATCCTTCAGGCTCTCTCTCCTGAACCCGAGATCTTTACATTCTGCATCTTAATCCAATTACTCTTCGTGTCCCTTTTCCGGAGACCCTTGTTATTCCTTTTCCCTTGCCCGCGCTATCTTCAGCATCTCATATCTTTTTCGTTTTAGGATTTGCTACTAGGATTTTTTTTTTTTTATCAACTTCGTCTTCTGCTGCTCTGTTCATTCATTTTCCATCTTCTTCATTTTCCTATGTCTTCTATCATTGCCTCTTCCTGTCTTCTTCCGGCCACACCTTCCTTTTCCTCCACTCCCCTTCTTCCTTCTTTTTTTCCTCTTCTTCCTTCTCCTCCTCCTCCTACTCCTCCTCCTCCTCCTAAATCAATTCATTCTTCTACTATAAACTTATCCGGTCGTTTCGGTTTTCCCCTCCATTCTTCCTCCTTATTAACCTCATTCTTCAATCTGTTTCCCTTCTCTCTCGCTTCCCTTTTCCTCCTCAATCCTTTCGTCTTTCTCTTCTTTCCTCCTCCTCCTCCTCCTCCTCTTTCTTCTACAGAGTTGCTCGTCTGTTTCACTTCCCCTCTCCTTCTCCTTCCTACTTATTGGTTTCATGCATCTGTTTCCCTCCTCCTTCTCTTCCTCCTCTTCTTCTTTCTCCTTCTCTTAGTACCTTCCTCCATCTCTTCCTCCCTTTACCACTTATCACTGTCTTTCTTTCTGTCTGTCTGTCTGTCTGCGTTTGTGTGTGTCTGCCTCTGTCTCTCTCTCCGCTATCTCTCCTCTCTCTCCACCCTCTCTCTCACCCCCTCTCTCCCACCCACTAATACCTCCTTCCATTCCCATCATATCCCATTCATTCCTGCTCCTATTATCCCAGTCCCGCTCCTTTTCTTTAACCTTCACCGTCTCCCCCATTAGCCAGCCGCCGTTCACCGAAGGTTATGGCGAAAATGGAATAAGTAGATGGTTTAATAAGGGTCTTGCGTGTCTATGATCGCTCCCAACGACTCATCTGATGGAAGCTAAAGGGAGCGAGGTGAAGGAATGCCAGGAAGGAAGGAAGAAAGGAAAAGGAACACAAAGCAACAAAAACAAACAGAGAATATTATGTTTGCATGGTGAAGTATACATAATTAGTTGAGAACCTTCTGCATGTTAGATAAGGTTACGGAGAAAAAAACAATGAATAATAAGAGTTAAGAGAAAATGGAAGCTAAATGAAGGAGAAACTAATCCCATCGTTCCGCAAAATCGTAACGGTTGAGGAAGATTAATAAACGACGTGATAAGAGAAAAGTTAAAGGAACAGGACGCTAATTATGAGACCTTTGTTCAATATGACTGAGAAAGGGAAGAGAGAGAGAAGAGAAGGGATAATTGAAGGAAGGAAGGAAGATAGGATAAAAAAGGGAGGATTATGAAAAGAGAAAAGAAAGATGGAAGGAAGGAAAGAGGAACATAGAGATAGAATAAAGGGAAGAGAGAGAGAGAGACAAAATTGGATAAGGGAAAAAAGATTAAAATAAAGACGAAAAATAAAGCTAGTAGGGAAAAAGTGGATAGTTAATGAGAATAAAAGAGAGGGATAATAACTGTAACAAAAGGAGAAAAGAGGAAGAAGGAGAGAAAGTAAAGTGGAAGAGGAGAAAAGAAGTAATGGGAAGAAAGAAGAGCAAAATCAATATGTAAAGGTATTCTTGTGTATGTGTGTATAAGTTTGTAGAGCGGGAGGAGGAGGAGGTGTGTGTGTGTGTGTGTGTGTGTGTGTGTGTGTGTGTGTGTGTGTGTGTGTGTGTGTGTGTGTGTGTGTGTGTGTGTGTGTGTGTGTGTGTGTGAGAGAGAGAGAGAGAGAGAGAGAGAGAGAGAGAGAGAGAGAGAGAGAGAGAGTTACCTTCCATACACCTGTCTATTGCACAACACCTTTACTTTCCCCTCTCTTGCGCGTATCATTTATCTCGCGCTCCTCCTGTTGTTTATCTTCCTATCATTCCTTCACTGCTCACTTCCACATCAATATTATCATTCCCGCCGTTCCCAGTTTTCTCTTCTCTCTTCTCTAATGTACCTTTCTCCATATCTAATCCTCCTCTTTCTTCACCTCCTCCTCGCCTTGTTTTTCTAATTTTTCTAGTCTTTTTATCTTCCTTTCTCAACATTGCATTTTCATTTTTTTTTCATCCCCTGCCTTTCTTCCCTTTTGTACCTTTCATATTCACCTCCTTGTCTCTCCTTTCAGTTCCCTATCCTTTCCATTTTCATCTTACTGTTTTCTCCTTTTCACGTGGCCACTTCTCACACAAACCACAATTACATCCCAACTGCTTGGAACGCTTGGACCTCCCTTTCTTCCAGCTCCTCAGTCGTCTTACCAATATATAATCATCCTCTTACACCCCCACCTTATTTTCTTATCTCCCTCATAATCCCTTCGTCTCTCCGTTCAGCTTCAGTTCCTCCGACGTGCCTCCTTCTTCTTGTGTCCCCTCAATTCGGTAACTTGCCCCTTCTCACCCATTCAGACCCTTCACCTCCTCCTCCCACGTCTTCCAGCCTGCTTATTCATCTTTCCAATGTGCATTCAGTCCTTCAAACTCTCATCGCCTCCCTCTTTCACTCCCTTTTGTCATTGACGCCGTAGCGATCATCTTTCACTCATTCCCCTCGCCCATTCATGCCATGCCAAGCTCACACACCTCCTTCCACGTCTTCCATGCGCTTATTTCTCCCACCAACGTGCATTCAGTCATTCAAACCTTCAGCCTCTTCCTCTTCTGGCTCTTCCTCTCTCACCCCTCACCCATTCATACCATTGGTAGCTCAGACACACACACGCCAGGTATTTCTTTTTATTAACTTGTATGCTGTATTTTTTGTGCTTTTCTTATTCCAGTCTATAACTAACTAATCTATTCTGCGTTCCTTATTTTTCTAGTTTTTTTATTATTAACTTCTATGAATGTCTTTTTTAGTGCTTTTCTTGTTCCAATTTATAACTAACTAATCAATTTTTCTTTCCTAATATTTTCTAGTTATTTCTTTTAATGAACTTCTGTGCTTTTCTTTTTTGGTGCTTTTCTTATTCCAATTTATAAGTAACTAATATATTCTTCTTTCCATATTTTTCTATTTACTTCTTTTTATTAACTTCTATGCTCGTCTTTTTGGTACTTTTCTTATTCCAATCTATAACTAACTAATCTGGGTTTTTTTTCTTATATTTTCTAGTTATTTCTTTTCATTATCTTCTATGCTTGTCTTTTTGGTTCTTTTCTTATTCCAATCTATAACTAACTAATCTATTCCTCGTTCCTTATAATATCTAGTTATTTCTTTTTATCAACTTTTATGCTCGTCTTTTTGGTATTTTTCTTATTCCAATCTATAACTAACCAATCTATTCTTCCTATTTCTCCAGGTATTTCTTTTTAATAACTTGTATGCTTGTCTTTTTGGTACTATTATTGTTCCAATCTTTAACTAACTAATCTATTCTTCGTTCCTTATTTTTCTAGTTATTTCTTTTATTAACCTTTGTGCTCGTCCTTTTAATGCTTTTCTTATTCCAATTTATAACTAACTAATCTATTCTTCTTTCCATATTTTGTACTTATTTCTTTTTATTAACTTATATGCCTGTCTTTTTTGGTGCTGTTCTTATTCCAATCTATAACTAACTAATCTATTCTTCGTTCCTTATTTTCGAGGTATTTCTTTTATTAACTTCTATGCTTGTCTTTTTTGGTTCTTTGCTTATTCCAATCTATAAATAATTAATCTGTTTTTTGCTCTTTATTTTTTCCTATTTACTTCATTTTATTATTTTGTATGCTCGTCTTTTTTGGTTCTTTTCTTATTCCAATTTATAACTAACTAATCTATTCCTTCCCCTTTTTTCCAGGTATCTCTTTTTATTATTTCTGTGCCTGTTTTTTTTTTTTGTACTTTTCTTATTCCATTAATAATTAACTAATCTATTCATCGTTCCTTATATTTTCTAGTCATCTCTTTTTATTAAATTGTATGCTTGTCTTTTTGGTGCTGTTCTTATTGCAATCTATAACTAAATAATCTATTCTTCCCCTATTTTTCCAGGTATTTCTTTTCATTAACTTCTATGCTTGTCTCCTTGGTACTTTTCTTATTCCAATTTATAACTAACTAATCTATTCATCGTTCCTTATATTTTCTAGTCATCTCTTTTTATTAACTTGATTTTATGAACTATAAAAAGAAATAGCTAGAAAATATAAGGAAAGAATAGATTAGTTAGTTATAGATTGAAAATAAAGAAAAGTATACTTTTCTTATTCCAATCTATAACTAACTAATCTATTTCTCTTTCCTTATATTTTTCTAGTTATTTATTTTTATTAACTTCTATGCTTGTCTTTTGGTGCTGTTTTTATTCCAATTTATAACTAACTAATCTAATTTTCGTTCCTTATATTTTCTAGTCATATCTTTTTATTAACTTATATGCCTGTCTTTTTGGTGCTGTTCTTATTGCAATCTATAACTAACTAATCTGTTCTTCGTTCCTTATTTTTCTATTTATTTCTTTTCATAAACTTGTATGCTTGTCTTTTTTTGGTGCTTTTTTTATTCCAATCTTAAATTAACTACTCTATTCTTTCCTTATTTTTCCAGATACTTCATTTTATTAATTCGTATGCTCGTCTTTTGGGTACTTTTATTATTCCAATCAATAACTAACTAATCTATTTTTCTTTCCTTATATTTTCTATTTATTTCTTTTCATTAACTTCTATGCTAGTTTTTTTATTGGTTCTTTTCTTATTCCAATTTATAACTAACTAAACTATTCCTCGTTCCTTATATTTTCTAGCTATTTCTTTTTATTAACTTGTATGCTCGTCTATTTTGGTGCTTTTTTATTCCAATTCATAACTAACTAATCTATTCTTCTTTCCATATTTTTCTATTTACTTCTTTTCATTAACTTCTATGCTCGTTTTTTTAGTACTTTCCTTATTCCAATCTATAACTAACTAATCTATCCTTCGTTCCTTATATTTTCCAGGTATTTCTTTTTATTAACTTGTATGCTTGTATTTTTTGGTGCTTTTCTTATTCCAATTTATAACTAACTAATCTATTCTTCTTTCCTTATTTTTCTATTTACTTCTTTTCATTAACTTCTATGCTCGTCTTTATAGTACTTTTCTTATTCCAATCTATAACTAACTAATATATTCTTCATTCCTTATTTTTCCAGGTATTTCTTTTCTTTAACTTGTATGCTGTCTTTTTGGATGTTTTCTTATTCCAATCTCTAACTAACTAATCTATTTTTCTTTCCATATTTTTCTATTTACTTCTTTTTATTAACTTCTATGCTCATATTTTTAGTACTTTTCTTATTCCAATCTATAACTAACTAATCTATCCTTCGTTCCTTTTATTTTCTAGTTATTTCTTTTATTAACTTGTATGCTCATCTTTTTTGTGCTTTTCTTATTCGAATCTATAACTAGCTAATCTATTCTTCGTTCCTTATTTTTCTTCTTATTTCTTTTTATTGACTTGTATGCTCGTCTTTTTTGTGCTTTTCTTATTCCAATCTATAACTAACTAATCTATCCTTCGGTCCTTTTATTTTCTAGTTATTTCTTTTGTATGCTCGTCTTTTTGGTGCTTTCCTTATTCCAATCTATAACTAACTAATCTATTCTTCGTTCTTTATATTTTCTAGTTATTTCTTTTTATTAACTTGTATGCTTGTCTTCTTTAGAGATTTTCTTTTTCCAATTTATAACTAACTAATCTATTCTTTCCTTATTTTCCCAGGTATTTCTTTTCATTAACTTCTATGCTCATCTTTTTTTTTTTCCAATTCATAACTTACTAATCTATTCCTCGTCCTTTATTTTCTAGTTATTTCTTTTCATTAACTTCTATGCCTGTCTTTTTTGGTACTTTTCTTATTCAAATTTATAACTAACTAATCTATTCCTCGTTCTTTATTTTCTAGTTATTTCTTTTCATTAACTTCTATGCCTGTCTTTTTTGGTACTTTTCTTATTCCAATTTATAACTAACTAATTTATTTTTCTTTCTTTATATTTTCTAGTTATTTCTTTTCATTAACTTCTATGCTTGTCTTTTGGGGTTCTTTTTTTTATTCCAGTCTATAACTAACTAATGTATCCTTCGTTCCTTATTTTTCTAGTTATTTCTTTTAATTGTTGCTTGTCTTTTTTAGTGCTTTTCTTATTTCAATTTATAAGTAACTAATCTATTCTTCGTTCCTTATTTTCGAGGTATTTCTTTTATTAACTTCTATGCCTCTCTTTTTTAGTGCTTTTTTTTATTCCAATTTATAACTAACTAATCTATTCTTCTTTCCTTATTTTTCTAGTTATTTCTTTTTATTAACTTCTATGTTCGTCTTTTTTGGTACTTTTCTTATTCCAATCTATAACTAACTAATCAATTTTTCTTTCCTTATATTTTTAGAGTTATTTCTTTTTATTAACTTCTATGCTCGTCTTTTTGGTGCTTCTCTTACTCCAATCTATAACTAACTAATCTATTCTTTCCTTATTTTTCCAGATATTTCTTTTTATTATTTCTATGATCGTCTTTTGGGTACTTTTCTTATTCCAATCAATAACTAACTAATATATTCTTTTCTTATATTTTCTAATTATTTCTTTTTATTAACTTCTATGCTCGTCTTTTTGGGTTCTTTTCGTATTCCAATTTATAACTAACTAATCTATTCTTCGTTCCTTATATTTTCAAGCTATTTCTTTTTATTAACTTGAATACTCGTCATTTTTGGTGCTTTTCTTATTCCAATCTATAATTAACTAATCTATTTTTCTTTCCTTATATATTCTAGTTATTTCTTTTCATTAACTTCTATGCTTGTCTTTTTAGTGCTTTTCTTATTCCAATTTATAACTAACTAATCTATTCCTTCTTTATTTTTCCAGGGATTTCTTTTTATTATTTCTATGCTCGTCTTTTTGGTGCATTTCTTATTCCAATTTATAACTAACTAATCTATCCTTCGTTCCTTATTCTTCCAGGTATTTCTTTTTATTAACTTGTATGCTCGTCTTTTTGGTACTTTTCTTATTCCAATCTATAACTAACTAATCTATTCTTCGTTCCTTATTTTTCTAGTTATTTCTTTTCATTAACTTTTATGCTTGTCTTTTCGGTACTTTTCTTATTCCAATTTATAACTAACTAATATATTATTTGTTCCTTGTTTTCGAGGTATTTCTTTTATTAACTTGATGCTCGTCTTTTTGGTACTTTTCTTATCCCAATCTATAACTAACTAATCTATTCGATACTAATTTTTCCAGGTATTTCTTTTTATTAACTTCTATGGCTGTCTTTTTGGTACTTTTCTTATTCCAATCTATAACTAACTAATCTATTTTTTGCTCCTTATATTTCTATTTATTTGTTTTTATTAACTTCTATGCCTGTCTTTTTTGGTTCTTTTCTTATTCAATTTTATAACTAACTAGTCTATTCCTTCCTTATTTTTCCAGGTATTTCTTTTTATTATTTCTATGCTCGTCTTTCTGGTGCTTTTCTTATTCCAATTTATAACTAACTAATCTATTCTTCTCTTATTTTTCCAGGTATTTCTTTTCATTAACTTCTATGCCTGTCTTTTTGGTGCTGTTCTTATTCCAATCTAAATTGGAATAAGAAAAGCACTAAAAAAGACAAGCATACAAGTTAATAAAAAGAAATGACTAGAAAATATAGGGAACGAAGAATAGATTACTAAGTTATAAATTGGAATAAGAAAAGTAAGAAAAAAACACAGGCATAGAAGTTAATGAAAAGAAAAACCTTTAAAAATTAGGGAAGAATAGATTAGTTAGTTATAGATTGAAAAAAGAAAAGTACCAAAAAGACGAGCATAGAAGTTAATGAAAACAATAACTAGAAAATAAGGAACGAAGAGTAGATTAGCTAGTTATAGATTGGAATAAAGAAAAGAACCAAAAAGACGAGCATAGAAGTTAATGAAAAGAAGTAAATAGAAAAATATGGAAAGAAGAATAGATTAGTTAGTTATAAATTGGAATGAGAAAAGCACCAAAAAAGACAAGCATACAAGTTAATAAAAAGAAATACCTGGAAAAATAAGGAAAGAAAAATAGATTAGTTAGTTATAATTTGGAATAAGAAAAGAACAAAAAAAAAGAGCATAGAGGTTGATAAAATAAATAACTAGAAAAATAAGGAACGAAGAATAGATTAGTTAGTTAAAGATTAGAGTAGGGAAAGTTCTAAAAAAACGACCATAGAAGTTAATGAAAAGAAATAAATAGGAAAATATGGAAAGAAGGATAGACTAGTTAGTTATAAATTAGAATAAGAAAAGCACCAAAAAAGACAGGCATACAAGTTAATGAAAATAAATAGCTAGAAAATATAAGGAACAAGGAATAGATTAGTTATAAATTGGAATAAGAAAAGAACACACAAAGACGAGCATAGAAGTTAATGAAAAAAAATAACTAGAGAATATAAGAAAAAAATAGATTAGTTAGTTATTGATTGGAATAAGAAAAGTACCCAAAAGACAAGCATGCGAATTAATAAAAAGAAATATCTGGAAAAATAAGGAAAGAATGGATTAGTTAGTTATAGATTGGAATAAGAGAAGCACCAAAAAGACAAGCATAGAAGTTAATAAAAAGAAATAACTAGAAAAATATAAGGAAAGAAAAGTAGATTAGTTAGTTATAGATTGGAATAAGAAATGTATTAAAAAAGACGAGCATAGAAGTTAATAAAAAGAAATAACCAGAAAAATAAAGAAAAAAGAATAGATTAGTTAGTTATAAATTGGAATAAGAAAAGCACTAAAAAAGACAGGCATAGAAGTTAATAAAAGAAATACCTCGAAAATAAGGAACGAAGAATAGATTAGTTACTTATAAATTGAAATAAGAAAAGCACTAAAAAAGACAAGCAACAAGTTAATGAAAAGAAATAACTAGAAAAATAAGGAACGAAGGATACATTAGTTAGTTACCAAAATAAGAGAGGCATAGAAGTTAATGAAAAGAAATAACTAGAAAATAAAGAACGAGGAATAGATTAGTTAGTTATAAATTGGAATAAGAAAATAACCCAAAAAGACGAGCATAGAAGATAACTAAAAGAAATAACTAGAAAATATAAGGAAAGAATAGATTAGTTAGTTATTGATTGGAATAAGAAAAGTACCCAAAAGACGAGCAAACGAATTAATAAAAAGAAATATCTGGAAAAATAAGGAAAGAATAGATTAGTTAGTTATAGATTGGAATAAGAGAAGCACCAAAAAGACGAGCGTAGAAGTAAATGAAAAGAAATAACTGGAAAAATATAAGGAAAGAAAAATAGATTAACAATTATAGACTGGAATAAGAGAAGCACTAAAAAAGACAGGCATATAAGTTTATAAAAGAAATACCTCGAAAATAAGGAACGAAGAATAGATTAGTTAGTTATAGATTGGAATAAGAATAGCACCAAAAAGACGGGCATACAATTTAATAAAAAACTAACTAGAAAATAAAAGGAACGAAGAATAGTTTAGTTAGTTATTGATTGGAATAAGAAAAGTACTGAAAAGACGAGCATAGAAGTTAATGAAAAGAAATAAATAGAAAAATATGGAAAGAAGAATAGATTAGTTAGTTTTAAATTGGAATAAGAAAAGAACCAAAAAGACAAGCTTACAAGTTAATAAAAGAAATAACTAGAAAATAAAAGGAATAAAGGATAGATTAGTTGGTTATAGATTGGAATTAGAAAAGTACCAAAAAGACAAGCATACAAGTTAATGAAAAGAAATAACTAGAAAATATAAGGAAAGAAAAATAGATTAGTTAGTTATATATTGGAATAAGAACAGCAACAAAAAGACAAGCATAGAAGTTAATGAAAAGAAGTAAATAGAAAAATAAGGAACGCAGAATAGATTAGTTAGTTATAGATTGGAATAAGAAAAGCACAAAAAAGACAAGCATACAAGCTAATAAAAAGAAATACCTGGAAAATGAAAGGAACGAAGAATAGATTCGTTAGTTATAGATTGCAATAAGAAAAGCACCAAAAAGACGAGGATAGATGTTAATCAAAAAGAAATGACTAGAGAATATAAGGAACGAAGAGTAGATTACTTAGTTGTAAATTGGAATAAGAAAAGCACTTATTTCGCTGCATCCTCTCTTTATCCACACCTCACTACATTCACACAACATATACACCTTTTCCCAAAATTAAAATTTCAAAATGGCGCACATACGCCAAGCCTCGGAGTCCCCGCCTGGGGGGGGACCACAAATTCCCCCAGGGAGGACTCCCCTTCTGGCTGCCGACCCGAGAGGTGTCTTGATAACTCCTCGAACCTCTTTCTTCTCAATTTCTGCAACATTCGCGGTCTTCGCTCTAATTTTCATTCTGTGGAACATCATCTCTCCTCCTCTAAACCTCACCTTCTCTTCCTTACTGAAACACAGGTTTCTGAGGCTACTGACAGCAATCTCTACTCTGTTCCCTCCTACTATCTCTATCCTAAATTTCAATCCAAAGCTGGATGTTGCGCCTACGTGCGCAACGACATCACTTGCTCTCGTGCCCACGACCTTGACTCTTCTGAATTTTCCACCATCTGGTTAAGACTTCACTGTCATTCTATTACTAAATACATCTGTGCTGTTTATCTCTCACCTAACTCTACCAACTATGTAAAATTCTTTGACTATTTGAATTCTAAAGTGGAGCACATCTTGACCCACTCTCCCTTCGCTGAAATCTCCATCCTAGGAGATTTCAATGTTCACCACCAGCTTTGGCTTTCATCCTCTTTCACTGACCATCCTGGTGAACAAGCCTACAACTTTGCTATCCTCAACGACCTAGAGCAGTTGGTCCAGCACCCTACACGTATTCCCGACCGTCTTGGAGATCGGCCCAACATTCTAGACCTCTTCCTTACCTCAAACCCATCTGCTTATTCTGTCAAACTGTTCTCTCCGTTGGGCTCCTCCGATCACAATCTTATTTCTGCATCCTGTCCTATCGCTCCTGTACACCCTCTGGACCCATCGAAGAGGCGATGCTTCTGGCATTTTGCTTCAGCTCGGTGGGACGACCTGAGGATGTACTTTTCCGATTTCCCGTGGAATGATTATTGCTTCCAGGATAGAGACCCCTCTGTGTGTGGTCAGCGCATCACAGAGGTGATTGTCTCTGGAATGGAGGCATACATTCCTCGTTCTTTCTCTACTCCTCACGCTAAAAAGCCTTGGTTTAATCACGCTTGTTCTCGTGCTGTCAATGATAGAGAGGTAGCTCACAAAAGGTACCAGAGCCTTCAAACTAATGCTAATTATGAACTTTACATTTCTGCCCGAAATCGTGCCAAATCTATTCTCCGACTAACCAAAAATTCTTTCATTAATAGAAAATGTCAAAACCTTGCTTTCTAACTCTTCCCGTGACTTCTGGCATCTAGCCAAAAACATCTCCTCCAACTTCACTTCTTCATCTTTCCCTCCACTCCTCAGTCCTGACGGCAACACTGCCGTCTCATCTACCTCTAAGGCTGAACTCTTCTCTCAAACTTTTTCTAAAAACTCCAGTCTGGACGATTCTGGGCATATTCCTCCTACTCATCCCCCCTCTGACTCCTTTATGCCTGTTATAAAGATTCTTCAAATGATGTTTTTATGCTCTCTCTGGCCTCAATCATCAGAAGGCTTATGGACCTCATGGAGTGCCTCCTATTGTCCTTAAAAACTGTGCCTCCGTGCTGTCACCCTGCCTGGTCAAACTCTTTCGCCTCTGCCTGTCAACATCTACCTTTCCTTCTTGCTGGAAGTATGCCTTCATACAGCCTGTACCTAAGAAGGGTGACCGCTCCAATCCCTCAAACTACCGTCCTATTGCTTTACTTTCTTGTCTATCTAAAGCTTTTGAATCAATCCTTAACCGGAAGATTCAAAAGCACCTTTCCACTTCTGACCTTCTATCTGATCGCCAGTATGGGTTCCGCAAGGGCGTTCTACTGGTGATCTCCTAGCCTTCTTAACTGACTCTATTCTTTCCTTATATTTTCTAGTTATTTCTTTTCATTAACTTCTATGCTCGTCTTTTGGTGCTTTTCTAATTCCAGTATACAACTAACTAATCTATTCTTCGTTCCTTGTTTTTCTTTTTATTTCTTTTTATTAACTTCTATGCTTGTCGTTATGGTGCTGTTCTTATTCCAATCTATAACTAACTAATCAATTTTTTGCTCCTTATATTTATATTTATTTGTTTTTATTAACTTGTATGCCTGTCTTTATTGGTTCTTATTCAAATTTATAATTAACTAATCTATTCCTTCCTTATTTTTCCAGGTATTTCTTTTTATTATTTCTATGCTCGTCTCTTTGGTGCATATCTCATTCCAATTTATGACTAACTAATCTATCCTTCGTTCCTTATTCTTCCAGGTATTTCTTTTTATTAACTTGTATGCTCGTCTTTTTGGTAAATTTCTTATTCTAATCTATAACTAACTAAGCTATTCTTCGTTCCTTATTTTTCTAGTTATTTCTTTTCATGAACTTTTATGCTTGTCTTTTCGGTACTTTTCTTATTCCAATTTATAACTAACTAATATATTCTTTGTTCCTTGTTTTCGAGGTATTTCTTTTATTAACTTGTATGCTCGTCTTTTTGGTACTTTTTTTATCCCAATCTATAACTAACTAATCTATTCGATACTAATTTTTCCAGGTATTTCTTTTTATTAACTTCTATAGCTGTCTTTTTGGTACTTTTCTTATTCCAATCTATAACTAATCTATTTTTTGCTCTTATATTTCTATTTATTTGTTTTATTAACTTCTATGCCTGTCTTTTTGGTTCTTTTCTTATTCAATTTTATAACCAACTAGTCTATTCTTCCTTATTTTTCCATGTATTTCTTTTTATTATTTCTATGCTCTTCTTTTTGGTGCTTTTCTTATTCCAATTTATAACTAACTAATCTATTCTTCCCTTATTTTTCCAGGTATTTATTTTTATTAACTTCTATGCCTGTGTTTTTGGTGCTGTTCTTATTCCAATCTAAATTGGAATAAGAAAAACACTAGAAAAGACAAGCATACAAGTAATAAAAGAAATAGCTACAAAATATAGGGAACGAAGAATAGATTACTTAGTTATAAATTGGAATAAGAAAAGCACCAAAAAGACAGGCATAGAAGTTAATGAAAAGAAAAACCTTTAAAAAATTAGTTATAGATTGAAAAAGAAAAGTACCAAAAGACGACATAGAAGTTAATGAAACAATAACTAAAATAAGGAACGAAGAATGAATTAGCTAGTTATAGATTGGAATAAAGAAAGAACCAAAAGACGAGATAGAAGTTAATGAAAAAGTAAATAGAAAACATGGAGAGAAGAATAGATTAGTTAGTTATAAATTGGAATGAGAAAAGCACCAAAAAAGACAAGCATACAAGTTAATAAAAAGAAATACCTGGAAAAATAAGGAAAGAAAAATAGATTAGTTAGTTATAATTTGGAATAAGAAAAGAACAAAAAAAAATGAGCATAGAGGTTGATAAAATAAATAACTAGAAAAATAAGGAACGAAGAATAGATTAGTTAGTTAAAGATTAGAGTAGGGAAAGTTCTAAAAACGACCATAGAAGTTAATGAAAGAAATAAATAGGAAAATATAGAAAGAAGAATAGATTAGTTAGTTATAAATTATAATAAGAAAAGCACCAAAAAAGACAGGCATACAAGTTAATGAAAAGAAATAGCTAGAAAATATAAGGAACAAGGAATAGATTAGTTATAAATTGGAATAAGAAAAGAACACACAAAGACGAGCATAGAAGTTAATGAAAAAAAATAACTAGAAAATATAAGAAAAAAATAGATTAGTTAGTTATTGATTGGAGTAAGAAAAGTACCCAAAAGACAAGCATGCGAATTAATAAAAAGATATATCTGGAAAAATAAGGAAAGAATAGATTAGTTAGTTATAGATTGGAATAAGAGAAGCACCAAAAAGACAAGCATAGAAGTTAATAAAAAGAAATAACTAGAAAAATATAAGGAAAGAAAAATAGATTAGTTAGTTATAGATTGGAATAAGAAATGTATTAAAAAAGACGAGCATAGAAGTTAATTAAAAGAAATAACCAGAAAAATAAGGAAAAAAGAATAGATTAGTTAGTTATAAATTGGAATAAGAAAAGCACTAAAAAAGACAGGCATAGAAGTTAACAAAAGAAATACCTCGAAAATAAGGAACGAAAAATAGATTAGTTACTTATAAATTGAAATAAGAAAAACACTAAAAAAGACAAGCAACAAGTTAATGAAAAGAAATAACTAGAAAAATAAGGAACGAAGGATACATTAGTTAGTTACCAAAATAAGAGAGGCATAGAAGTTAATGAAAAGAAATAACTAGAAAATAAAGAACGAGGAATAGATTAGTTAGTTATAAATTGGAATAAAAAAAGAACCCAAAAAGACGAGCATAGAAGATAACTAAAAGAAATAACTAGAAAATATAAGGAAAGAATAGATTAGTTAGTTATTGATTGGAATAAGAAAAGTACCCAAAAGACGAGCAAACGAATTAATAAAAAGAAATATCTGGAAAAATAAGGAAAAAATAGATTAGTTAGTTATAGATTGGAATAAGAGAAGCACCAAAAAGACGAGCGTAGAAGTAAATGAAAAGAAATAACTGGAAAAATATAAGGAAAGAAAAACAGATTATTAATTATAGACTGGAATAGGAGAAGCACTAAAAAAGACAGGCATATAAGTTTATAAAAGAAATACCTCGAAAATAAGGAACGAGGAATAGACTAGTTAGTTATAGATTGGAATAAGAATAGCACCAAAAAGATGGGCATACAATTTAATAAAAAACTAACTAGAAAATAAAAGGAACGAAGAATAGATTAATTAGTTATTGATTGGAATAAGGAAAGTACTGAAAAGACGAGCATAGAAGTTAATGAAAAGAAATAAATAGAAAAATATGGAAAGAAGAATAGATTAGTTAGTTTTAAATTGGAATAAGAAAAGAACCAAAAAGACAAGCATACAAGTTAATAAAAGAAATAACTAGAAAATAAAAGGAACAAAGGATAGATTAGTTAGTTATAGATTGGAATTAGAAAAGTACCAAAAAGACAAGCATACAAGTTAATGAAAAGAAATAACTAGAAAATATAAGGAAAGAAAAATAGATTAGTTAGTTATATATTGGAATAAGAACAGCACCAAAAAGACAAGCATAGAAGTTAATGAAAAGAAGTAAATAGAAAAATAAGGAACGCAGAATAGATTAGTTAGTTATAGATTGGAATAAGAAAAGCACAAAAAAGACAAGCATACAAGCTAATAAAAAGAAATACCTGGAAAATGTAAGGAACGAAGAATAGATTCGTTAGTTATAGATTGCAATAAGATAAGCACCAAAAAGACGAGGATAGATGTTAATAAAAAGAAATGACTAGAGAATATAAGGAACGAAGAGTATATTACTTAGTTGTAAATTGGAATAAGAAAAGCACTTCTTTCGCTGCATCCTCTCTTTATCCACACCACACTACATTCACACAACATATACACCTTTTCCCAAAATTAAAATTTCAAAATGGCGCACATACACCAAGCCTCGGAGTCCCTGCCTGGGGGGGGGGGGCACAAATTCCCCCAGGGAGGACTCCCCTTCTGGCTGCCGACCCGAGAGGTGTCTTGATAACTCCTCGAACCTCTTTCTTCTCAATTTCTGCAACATTCGCGGTCTTCGCTCTAATTTTCATTCTGTGGAACATCATCTCTCCTCCTCTAAACCTCACCTTCTCTTCCTTACCGAAACACAGGTTTCTGAGGCTACTGACAGCAATCTCTACTCTGTTCCCTCCTACTATCTCTATCCTAAATTTCAATCCAAAGCTGGATGTTGCGCCTACGTGCGCAACGACATCTCTCGTGCCCACGACCTTGACTCTTCTGAATTTTCCACCATCTGGTTAAGACTTCACTGTCATTCTATTACTAAATACATCTGTGCTGTTTATCTCTCACCTAACTCTACCAACTATGTAAAATTCTTTGACTATTTGAATTCTAAAGTGGAGCACATCTTGACCCACTCTCCCTTCGCTGAAATCTCCATCCTAGGAGATTTCAATGTTCACTACCAGCTTTGGCTTTCATCCTCTTTCACTGACCATCCTGGTGAACAAGCCTACAACTTTGCTATCCTCAACGACCTAGAGCAGTTGGTCCAGCACCCTACACGTATTCCCGACCGTCTTGGAGATCGGCCCAACATTCTAGACCTCTTCCTTACCTCAAACCCTTCTGCTTATTCTGTCAAACTGTTCTCTCCGTTGGGCTCCTCCGATCACAATCTTATTTCTGCATCCTGTCCTATCGCTCCTGTACACCCTCTGGACCCACCGAAGAGGCGATGCTTCTGGCATTTTGCTTCAGCTCGGTGGGACGACCTGAGGATGTACTTTTCCGATTTCCCGTGGAATGATTATTGTTTCCATAATAGAGACCCCTCTGTGTGTGCTCAGCGCATCACAGAGGTGATTGTCTCTGGAATGGAGGCACACATTCCTCGTTCTTTCTCTCTCCTCACGCTAAAAGCCTTGGTTTAATCACGCTTGTTCTCGTGCTGTCAATAATAGAGGTAGCTCACAAAGGTACCAGAGCCTTCAAACTAATGCTAATTATGAACTTTACATTTCTGCCCGAAATCGTGCCAAATCTATTCTCCGACTAACCAAAATTCTTTCATTAATAGAAAATGTCAAAACCTTGCTTTCTCTAACTCTTCCCGTGACTTCTGGCATCTAGCCAAAAACATTCTCAAACATCTCCTCTTCATCTTTCCTCCTCCTCAGTCCTGACGGCAACACTGCCGTCTCATCTACCTCTAAGGCTGAACTCTTCTCTCAAACTTTTCTAAAACTCCAGTCTGGACGATTCTGGGCATATTCCTCCTACTCATCCCCCCTCTGACTCCTTTATGCCTGTTATAAAGATTCTTCAAAATGATGTTTCTTATGCCCTCTCTGGCCTCAATCCTCAGAAGGCTTATGGACCTGATGGAGTGCCTCCTATTGTCCTTAAAACTGTGCCTCCGTGCTGTCACCCTGCCTCGTCAAACTCTTTCGCCTCTGCTTGTCAACATCTACCTTTCCTTCTTGCTGGAAGTATGCCTTCATACAGCCTGTACCTAGGAAGGGTGACTTCTTCAATCCCTTAAACTACCGTCCTGTAACTTCTTTATTTTCCTATCTTTCTAAAGCTTTTGAATCAATCCTTAACCGGAAGATTCATAAGCATCTATCAACTTCTGACCTCCTATCTGATCGGCGGTATAGGTTTTGCAAGCGGCGCTCTTCTGGTGATATTCTTGCCTTCCGAACTGACTCCTGGTCTTCCTTTTGCCGTTTGGGTGAAACTTTTGCTGTTGCCATTGACATTACGAAAGCTTTTGCCAGAGTCTGTCAAAAGTCTTTGCTTCTAAACTTCCCTCCTACGGTTTCTATTCCTCTCTCAGTACTTTCATCTCCAGTTTCCTTTCTGACCGTTCTATTTCTGCCGTGGTAGACGGTCACTGTTCTTCCCCTAAATCTATTAACAGTGGTGTCCCACAGGGTTTTGTCCTATCTCCCACTCTTTTTCTGTTGTTCATTGATGATCTTCTTCCCAAAACGAACTGTCCTATCCATTCCTACGCCGATGATTCCACTCTGCATTACTCAACTTCTTTTAATAGAAGACCCACCCTTCAGGAACTTACCGACTCAAGGCTGGAGGCTGCAGAACGCTTAGCCTCAGACCTTACTATTATTTCCGATTGGGGCAAGAAGAACCTGGTGTCCTTCAACTCCTCAAAAACACAGTTTCTCCATCTATCCACTCGACACAATCTTCCAAACAACTATCCCCTATTCTTTGACAACACCCATCTATCACCTTCCTCAACACTAAACATCCTCGGTCTATCCTTAACTCAAAATCTCAACTGGAAACTTCCTATCTCATCTCTTACTAAATCAGCTTTCTCGAGGCTGGGCGTTCTGTACCGTCTCCGCCAGTTCTTCTCCCCTGCACAGTTGCTGTCCATATACAGGGGCCTTGTCCGTCCTCGTATGGAGTATGCATCTCATGTCTGGGGGGGCTCCACTCACACAGCTCTTCTGGACAGAGTGGAGGCTAAGGCTCTTCGTCTCATCAGCTCTCCTCCTCATACTGATAGTCTTCTACCTCTTAAATTCCGCCGCAATGTTGCCTCTCTTTCTATCTTCTATCGATATTTCCACGCTGACTGCTCTTCTGAGCTTGCTAACTGCATGCCTCCCCCCCTCCCGCGGCCCCGCTGCACTCGACTTTCTACTCATGCTCATCCCTATACTGTCCAAACCCCTTATGCAAGAGTTAACCAGCATCTTCACTCTTTCATCCCTCACGCTGGTAAACTCTGGAACAATCTTCCTTCATCTGTATTTCCTCCTGCCTACGACTTGAACTCTTTCAAGAGGAGGGTATCAGGACACCTCTCCTCCCGTATTTGATCTTCCTTTCGGCCACCTCTTTTGTTTCTTTTTTAGGAGCAGCGAGTAGCGGGCTTTTTTTTTATTATTGTTTTCTTTTTTGTGTGCCCTTGAGCTGCCTCCTTTGTTGTAAAAAAAAAAATAATAATTCATCGTCAACAAACGAAAACCCGTATGCATTATCCAGACTACAATAAAAAAAATTACTGATGAGTGCCCGAAACACACACACACACACACACACAATATATATATATATATATATATATATATATATATATATATATATATATATATATATATATATATATATATATATATATATATATATATATATATATATTGCCTTTATAGCCAACCGGCCTATATATATATATATATATATATATATATATATATATATATATATATATATATATATATATATATATATATATATATATATATATATATATATATATATATATATATATATATATATATATATATATATATATATATATATATATATATATATATGTGTGTGTGTGTGTGTGTGTGTGTTTCGGGCACTCCTCAGTAATTTTTTTTTTTTTATTGTAGTTGGGATAATGCATAAGGGTTTTCGTTTGTTGACGATGAATGCAGCGAAAGAAATAAGGAGACGAAAAATAGCCTAACCTGCTCCACAAGCAGCGGCCGACCGGCGGCCAGGCAGCAGGCAGTCATGCGTCGTCGCTGTACACATCCTTAGAAACCGTTATGTGCTATGCTCATGTCACGTTTTATCTATAATCTGATCGCACCATAGCGTTCAGGAGAGTTTGCTCTATGAGATTAAATTATTTATTCCAACCCTGGTTCAAAGACTGCTGAGAAAAGCGATGATAAGTAAACTGTGTTATAAACATTTCGGAGCTGTCTTGTGATTTCAACTTATCACATTTCCTTTATGTTTTATTTTATCGAGTTTAGATAAATATAACTGAGTTGCACAGTTACTGCTGAGTCCAACGTTATCAACTAAAGTGGTCTGTCGTGAATAAGAGACGAGCTATGACGAAGAAAATACAAGTGTGTAGCGTCACGGCGGACATGAATGGCATGTGAGTGAGGGAGGGCTGCAGCCAATCACAGGAGCTGTAACAAACGCTGCCTAGGCGCCAGATGAACAGGCTCCGTCAACAGACTATATCATTTATAATATCATTAATGTAAATAAGGAAAAGAATTGGTCCTAGAATTGATCCCTGTGGTACGCCTCTCGATGCAAAATTATATTGTGAATAGGTGCCGTAACAGAATACAGTTTATGATCTATTACAAAGATAACTCTGAAGAAGTTGTAGCGGCATACCTCTTATCCCAACAAGCTTCAATTTCTCTAACAAAATACTATGGCTAAGGGAATCAAATGCTTTGGACAGATCAATAAAAATCCCAACCACATACATCTTTTCTTCTAAAAATTTGTAAACATTGTTAACACCGATAACATTACATTTAGAGTTTATATTACATATAACAAATAATTGGAGGTTAGTGGGAATTGACGGTATATTCAGAGTTAGGAGAGTAAGTACATTGTTGATAATTAAATAATTATCATTAAGATGAATGTATTGAGGTCAAGGTGAATTAATGGGTCTAAACTGCGTGTAAAAGTTGCTTACATTCAAGTCACTGTTATATTTATCTTACAATTCAAGAAGATTTAGGTCATTAATGTCTCGTGCAATAGAAGTCATGGTGGGATTGAGAAAAAATAGCAAAAGTAATGTCTAATGTCAGAAAAGTAATAATTAGTGGCATTAATATTAATATCCTTAACGCCGTAACCAGCACCGGTCACTCATTCCTCTCACCCATTCATACCACCGGTAGTTCACACACACCTCCACCTCCTACACCTTCTAGCTCACTTATTCATCCTACCATTATGTTTTCTTTTTTAATATAGTTTTGTTTTTTAACCTTCTGCCTATGGTGGCGGTAGGCTTTCTTGGTGGGATCTGATGGTCGGCCCAAGCCTGTTATGACGCAAGCAAGTGTTTATAGTTGCGCCATCTTGCTTGATTCATGCTACCAACCGGAGTTCATCTCTGATCCTCTCTTTTAGGGACAGAATCTAAAGTCCGGGTTGATAGGTGGTCTACAGAACAGCATATGGGTCGTCTTAGGCCACTCAGCGGTGAATGAAAAATCTCAACTTGTGGCGGCGGATGAGATGGGAACCCACGACCAACTGGATGCCGCGCCCTCAATCTAACCACTCAGCCACCGCCTCCCTCAAACCCTCATCTTCCCCTCCTCTGCCTCTTCGACCCCCACTTCTTACCCATTCATACCCTCCCTAGCTCACACACACACACACACACCCTCCGCCCACGCCTTCCAGCCCGTTTATTCATCCCACCAGTGTGCATTCAGTCTCTCAAACCCTCATCGTTTCCCTCCTCTACCTCTTCAATTCTCACCTCTCACCCATTCATACCATCCGTAGCTCACACACACGCCTCCTCCCCCACGCCTTCCAGTTCGCTTATTCCTCTCACCAATGTGAATTCAGCCCGTCAAACTCTCGTCCCGCTTCCAACCTTCCGCCCTTCCCAAAACACAACGCCGCTCACCCACGCTGCACTTTCTCCCACGCACCGCCGCCACCCACACCCTCCCGCCCGCTTCTGGGGAACTTGGCGTCCAGTGAGCTATTACACAATTGAGTTTGATCCGACGTTGCCCCGCGAACTGACCTAGAACGGCTGCACAGATTCACAAAGGGGTCAAAGCGTAAGGTTGATTAGTGTTGAGGTCATGTGTTGTGAATCCTTGTGTTGTGTGTGTGTCCCTGTTTGCCTTTCCGCTTGTCTTCTCTCATCTCTGTCCGATTCGTGTTTCGTGGAAGAGATGCGGGTGTTGAGGTTTGTCTGCGCGGCGCCCCTTCAGGATGTGTGTTGTTGGGTGAGGCTTTGGGAACACGTAAATTCTGTGTGTGATGTGTGATGTTGGGGGTTGTTATTACGTCTCTTATTTGAGTTCCCTTAGGTTTGTATCTGTATTGTTAGTTTTGCTACACAAGGATTTTTACAGAGATCGTCGCTTTCACTCTTTTCTACGGCTATTTGGTGTGATGTGGTGTTGCTATTATGCGTTTTCTTTGAGTAATATTTTAGGCTCGTGTTTTTAATGAATTGCACAACGATTATTATAACAGTGGTAGTTATTTTCAGCATTTATATCTCGGCTGGGGTTTTCTTTTTGTGTTATTCAGACTTTAAGCCCTAGGTCATGTCCCCTTCTCTCTATCTATAGTTTCATTGATTCCGTTAAAGTATAAAAACCTACGTACTTTAAATATATCACCTTACCTTTATTTTGTTCACGTTTTCATTTCTATCTTGGAGTCACGTCACGACTTTCCACTTCCAAAGTCTGCCTAAACTCTGTACAGCCAGTAATTATCAAACTCTCCACTTGTTGCAGTTTCTGGCCCGCCTTCCCACGCCTGCAGCCAACGCCCCAGACAACACCAGTGACAGCAGGAGGCATTAGGCGGGAAAGTCTCGGTTACCGATGACATTCAGAAACAGCAGCATCCACCTCGTCTGGTCTGCCCACCCGGGATGGAAGGTAAGGGTTTGTTATGCCGTCCCTCTGACATTCTAGGGCAGTAAATAGAAAGTTAAGCACGTCGGGGAAAGTAAAAAAAGTTAGTAGTTTCATTTTATAGTCTCACAGGCATTGTCAGGCGAAAAAAGACGAGGTGGAAAGGTCACTTCAGAGTCCCACCGTTTTCTTTTATTTTGTTTTTACTGAGACTCCTCTATTTTTTTTCTAGGATTTAACGGTTTTGATTAGTCCTTTTTTTTTCATCCGAGGTTTTGCTCTTGTCGGATTCCACCTTGCGTCTCCTTTTTCATATTTTATCCTCTCTCTTTCTCTCTTCCACCTTCTCTTTCGTCTCTCTCTTCTACCTATTACTCTCTTCTCTCTCTTTCTCTCTCACACGACCACCCCAAAATTCACCCCCACCACCATCATCAGTACCACCAACACCACCACCATCACCCCAGAGCAAAATTCGTCTCCCTTCCTCTCTCTCCTCTCATTATCTCCTCTCTGCTGCTGCCGCGTCCTCGTCCTCGCCCACCGCCGCTAAGTAATTCAGGGTGTCGAGGTGAGGAAAAAAATGTTGAGGTGATGATGGGGGCAAACACGGCATACACTTGCTCACTGTGGACTATTTACTGCGTGTGACCCTGTCCTTTTATATTCTTGCCTTAGGTCTAGCTCCTCTCCCCTCCTCTTCCTTCCCCTCCACTCTACTCCCCTCCCCTCCACTCCCCTCCACGAGTTCCATCACAACCACTACCACCATAACCACAGGCACCACAACAACCTTCACTATACCACTACCACCATATTCTGTATAATTAGGTCTTGATCTTCGTATATTCTCACTCTATAGCAGCTTTTCAACGTGTTCCCTCTTCCTCTCTTTCCTCCCTTCCTCATGTAACACTTCCTCATCATCCCTTATCTCTCTCCTTCTCGTGCACTCCCTGACGCCTTTCCCTTCATCTCATACCCTTTCTCCCTTACGAACTCTCCCTCTAACCATCTCCCTCACTCTTCCTCACCTTATCGCCTACCCGTCTATGTCCTTACGCCTTTCATTCATCTCATCCACTCTCTATTCTTCCCGAGCACATTCGCATCTACTTTCGCCCTTCACTTCCCTTCTCTGTGTCTCCCTCCTATTCTGTCTTTTCTCTCCGTTCTACTCTCTCCTCTCCCTCTCCCTCCCCCCTACTCTCTTCTCTCTCCCGCCTGCCCCTCCTCCCTCTCTCCTCCATCTCCCACCTACACACCTTTCTCTCTTTCTCCCACTTACTCTCTCCTCTTTTACTTCCACCTACTCCCTTCCTCTGTCTCTCTCTCCCTCCCACTCTCTCCCTCCTCCAGAACCGTCACCCTCCCTTCCTTCCTGCGTGCCATCCGTCCATCCCTCTGCTCTCTTGTCCTCGGTTCTCCAATATTCATCGGCCTCTGTTTCGTCCCTCAGCCGCCTGTCGTGGCCTCCGCTGCCCCTCTCCCTCTCCTGCCGCTGCTGTTGTCGCCACTTCAGGTCCGGGCGAAGTATTGTTTTATTCACGCGGGGTTTTCCGGCACCTTCGTTTCCAGGGCGGACCAAAGACGGGAAAGGGAATTAGATATAAGTTTGGGAGTTTTTTTTGTTTTTGTTGTTCGTGTTTTTTTGTTGTTGTTGTTGATGTTTTGGTTATTGTTTTAGTCGTTGTCGTTGATGTTGATTTTGTTGTTTAGTTGTTGCAGTTCTGTCATCGTCTTAGGGGGAGGATCGCATTAGGTTAAATAAGAAACTGTGCATATATACGATGTAGAAATCAGAATAAGTTTTGTTTTCGTTATTATTTATCATAGTGTAGTTATGACATCAGATTCTTTATGCAGACAATAATAATGAGTCGTGTATTTATTTGCAACCATGGAAAAATAAATTACCCGCACTGTTAATTGGCTCCCTGCATCAGTGATTGTCAAAAGTAAATATGATATACATTTAGTTATTCTGTAGCTAGATATTACAAAAAAAAAAATAACTGACCACATTAAATACTGCTGCTCGACCATCATTGTTATAGTAATACACAAACTATATATATAAACACTTCAGTGTCTAGTGTCATAATGGAATGGAAAATTAAACAAAACCCACGTGGAGAAGGAAGAGGAAGCATTAATAAATCGCTTCTGCTATTGTGTGTGTTGCATAAACGGAGGGAGAGAAAGAAAAATAGAAGAGATACAAGGACAAAGACATGAAAGGGAGGGAGAGAGAAGAGAAAAGCAAGAGATAACAGAGAGGAAGAGAATGGTGAGGAAAGACGAGACGAAATATAACGATGATAAAAAAGTTAGAGCGGCAAAAGAGGAAAAATAAGAAAGTGGAGAAAAAGAGAGAGAGAGAGAGAGAGAGAGAGAGAGAGAGAGAGAGAGAGAGAGAGAGAGAGAGAGAGAGAGAGAGAGAGAGAGAGAGAGAGAGAGAGAGAGAGAGAGAGAGAGAGAGAGAGAGAGAGAGAGAGAGAGAGAGAGAGAGAGAGAGAGATTCACTATTCACCGGACATGACTCTCACAAAGGATTTAATGAGGCGGAAATTTTTAAGTATTTTTTTTCCTTTTTTTTTTTTCTTTCCCTCAACTTGTAAATACCAACACACAAACATTCTCGCCTCGTCTCCCCCAAAGTGCTTTCCGCCTTTATGCTCAATCTTCTTTTTATTTTATTTTATTTACCTTTGTTACGGATTGCTTTTTCTTGTGTTTTTTTTCTCGTAATATTCTCGTAAAGTTTTGTATGTGTGTGTGTGTGTGTGTGTTTGTGTGTGTGTGTGTGTGTGTGTGTGTGTGTGTGTGTGTGTGTGTGTGTGTGTGTGTGTGTGTGTGTGTGTGTGTGTGTGTGTGTGTGTGTGTGTGTGTGTGTGTGTGTGTGTGTGTGTGTGTGTGTGTGTGTGTGTGTGTGTGTGTGTGTTGAAGTGCTTTCTTTCTTCTACTCTCTCTCTCTCTCTCTCTCTCTCCTGTATTACACCTGCCTCGTTTTATGTGAAAGGTGAATGTGACCAGACAGACCAAATAGTTCTACAAATGATCTAAAGTTAAAAGCATATAGATACATTTTTGATGCTATAGATATACATGATAAAATTATGTATGGAACAGTAACAAAATTCTGAAATATCCGTGCGCGTTAGACTAATGGAATGATATAAAAAATAGCAAGCGTGTACATGAAACTTGTAATTGCATTTCAGTCAGTAGAAAAAAGTATATGAGGAATGGAAAGAAAAAAGCAGGAAAAGGAAGAGGAATGGAAGAGATGCATGAGGGAACAAGGAAAAGAATGAATGAATGAATAAGGATTAAAACATTGTGATATAGGATAGACCAATCGATAGGAAGAATGAGCGAACGGAAGAAAGAAGAAAGCAATTAAAATGAATTAAATTAAGGTATATAAGAGAAACAAACTAACAAAGGAGGGAAGAAAGGAAGGAGTTAATGAAGGAATAATCGATTTAACGTAAAAAAGAAGGGACAAAGACTTAAAGGAAGAACTCAATAATAGGAATGAATAAAGATGAATAAATGAGATCTAAGAAAAAGGAAGGATGATGGGGAAGAATGAAAGCAGAAATAAAGGAATGAAGGAAGGAAGAAAGAAGAAATGAATGAAGGAAGAGGGAATGAATGACTGAAGGAAGAAAGGAAGGAAGGAAAAGAGAAGAAAGGAATGACTGAAGGAAGAAAGAAAGGAAGGAAAAGAGAGGAAAGGAATGAGGGAAGAGGGAAGAATGAAAGCAGAAATAAAGGAAGGAAGGAAAAGAGAAGAAAGGAATGAAGGAAGAGGGAATGAATGAATGAAGGAAGAAAGGAAGAAAGGAAGAGGGAATGAATGAATGAAGGAAGAAAGAAAGGAAGGAAAAGAGAGGAAAGGAATGAGGGAAGAGGGAAGAATGAAAGCAGAAATAAAGAAAGGAAGGAAAAGAGAAGAAAGGAGTGAAGGAAGAGGGAATGAATGAATGAAGGAAGAAAGGAAGGAAGGAAAAGAGAAGAAAGGAATGAAGGAAGAGGGAAGGAAGGAAGGAAAAGAGAAGAAAGGAATGAAGAAAGAGGGAATGAATGAATGAAGGAAGAAAGGAAGGAAGGAAAAGAAAGCAGTACTGAAGGAAGGATAGAATTTAGAGCACTGATTGGCAAAAAATTAAAAAAAAAAAAAAATCTGTGCTCCTGTCTAAACCCGAAAACGTGAAGGACCCTTGACTTCGACGGGGCCAAATTCCCACCTCCCTACAAACCCTCGAGTGTCCTTCAGAGGGAATAACTCCTGTACAACCATCGCCACCACCTCCACCACCAGCCTCTCCTTTCCTCTCCCCTCACCGCCTTTCCCTCTCTTCAGTTTCCCATCACACTGTCTCGTCTCCTAACACATTTCTCTTCCCCTTCATTTCTCCTGCATCTCACGCCATCCCTCGTGACAATACTGCCTCCCTGTCTCTTCTCTCATCTTCCTCCCTTTCGTCTTTCCATTCCAGTTATTCTCTTCTTCCTGTACCTCTCCGTCCCTCACTTCTCTTCTCTCATTTTCCTCCCTTTCGTCTTTCCATTCCAGTTATTCTCTTCTTCCTGTACCTCTCCGTCCCTCACTTCTCTTCTCTCATCTTCCTCCCTTTCGTCTTTCCATTCCAGTTATTCTCTTCTTCCTGTACCTCTCCGTCCCTCACTTCTCTTCTCTCA